>NC_060282.1:73306012-73395504 GCF_021613505.1 Equus quagga
TTATTCCAGTCTTTTCTATACGGGTGCTTTACACTTCCCCTCCAGGCCTGAGCTATCAAACTACGAAAGCTGGGGAGGGATTGCCTTCTCTGCATTCTGCTTTTGGCATCCACTGAAGTAAAGAATATCCAACAGGAAAGTTGGCCCAATAGAGGAGAAATTATGAAGTCGGGGTGAGAAAGGGAGATGAGAATGAAATACTAGGAAGAAAAACATTGGTTGAATATTTTAAATAGTTTATCTATCTACACATATTATGTCCCCCGGGTTGCCAAGAATACGTGCCTGTGTGAACCTCCAGTGGGTAGTGAACTCGCCACCTCCTTAGACACTGGATTCCAGTTTTAGAAACAACTTTTATTACCTTAAACGTCCCCTTCAGTGTTTATAAAAATTGAAGTATACACACACGCTCACAAAGGCAGGGAGATTCCCAAGCCCTCCTCCTACCTACCATTCCCTCCCTTTCCAGAAGCAGAGAACACGTTTTGTCTTGATGTAATTTCCATGTACAGGTACTAGGGTAATGTAGGATAATATGGAACAAATCTCCTCATTTCTACCAAATGGTGGGAAGGACCCCCAAAATTAGTCACTTACCCAGTTATCAGAGCCACCCTTACCTCGCCTCTCCTTCTCTAAACCGCTCTCCTCACCCCAAACAAACACAGATTTAGGTTTCTTTCTTTCTTCTTTGTCTCTCTCTGTCTCTTGTCTCTGTTTCTTTCTCTGCCCCATCTTTACTTTCTCTTTTTAGCATAAAATTTACCAACCCTTCAACACTTAAATAATAATTTAGTGTATTTTGTAAATACAATATTATATATAGTGTATATATACTAATATATTATTATAAAACAAACTAATTTTGGTTATTAATATAACAGTCTACCACTATAAGAACAGCAATAACAAAAACTAATGCTTACATAGCGGTTAGTTATCTATACCCGTTATTATAAAGACTTAATGTTGATTAAACCATTTTCATGAAACAATTCATGGTATGTATTTTGAGGGCTTTCTGCAATCTCGTGGGAGAGCTATACTGTCATTTGACAGGAAGGACAGTCACATCCATGGAGCCTCTGTCCTCAGGTTCTTCAGTAGCCTTTGTGTCTTTGGTGGTTATAGATAGCTTTCCTTCTTACCAACAAAGAAAAGCAAGGTCACACCATCTCCTGGTGTTCTTTCCAACATTAATATTCATAATGGAAATTTTGCTTTGTGTGTAGTCTTTTTTACAACAACTTATTTAATGCATAGCTAAGAAATTAATTGTGCTAAAAGTGTCTCTTCAGTTTAACATTCAGTTTCCTAAATTGGGAGCATGGGAAAACGAACACGGGCAGCAAATATCAGCGAGACACATGTGGGAAGAAACTAAAAATGGAGCTGTGCCAGGCTGGCACCCCTCTGAAAATGGCGCCAGGAGACAGGAACCCCTGGAGTAGGAAAGCTCCCCCGGCCCCAGGATTGCCCCCCTGGCAGAGCAACTTAATGGAGGCTGTGTTAATGCAGCAAGGGAGGAGGCTAAGCTGCACTCTGCGCTCAGCTGCAGGCGCACGGCAGGCTTCCCTTCACGAGGTAAACATGGAAATGAATTGCTCCCTACCACGATGAAGTTACTGCTTGTTGGTGGAGATGCCTGTTGGCAGAAGAGCAGAGTTAAAGGCCTCCCTTAGGGGTGGCAGAGGAAATCTAGATATGTCCTCATAATGCACCGTGGACAGGATTTGTGAGAAATGCCCAGTTTTTAGAAGTTGCTACAAATACACAAAAGTTCCTCCTGAAGAAACTGATACTTACAGATCTGTTAGGGATCAGATGATGGAGTGTTTCCTCCATTCATTGATTTTAAAATATTCACTGAGACCCTAACAATAACAATAATCTGGTCACTTTCGCATTTAGAAGGAGTTTTTACTTATTTGATCAAAAACTGCACAGAACTATAGGGAGGGGAAATAAGACCATATGTCTAGTTTCCCCAGGACTATGCTTTCCATCCGTTGTCTGGGGTAATTATTAAAAGCATCTCTGACACTTTTTTTTTTTTTTTAAAGATTTTATTTTTTTCCTTTATCTCTCCAAAGCCCCCCGGTACATAGTTGTATATTCTTCGTTGTGGGTCCTTCTAGTTGTGGCATGTGGGACGCTGCCTCAGCGTGGTTTGATGAGCAGTGCCATGCCCACACCCAGGATTTGAACCAACGAAACACTGGGCCGCCTGCAGCCGAGTGTGCAAGCTTAACGACTCGGCCACGGGGCCAGCCCCTCTGACACTCTTGAAGAGAATTCTAGTTTGGACAATAAGTAAAATGGCCCCTCTAGGGTGACCGGGATTAAACCATGTACCAGAAGTCATTCTGTGAAAGTTAAACTGCACTTTAATGCTCAAAAGTCTGCTCAATTAGCAGCAGTTTGACTTAGAAATGTATCGTCATCGCCCCTTGCCTGGTTCTTTTTGTTCCTTCTTTCTCTGATACCTAATTTCCCTTCTGCTTCTCAACTACATCGATCACCAGACTTTGCTGTTTTGCTCTGCATCTTCTCATCCCTTCACCCAAATCGTCACCATTCTTTTTAAAACAGATCCATGTCCTGACTCCCAGCCAAACTCAAGCTGGTTCTGAGCATCTGTCTGGGAAGGTTAACTGCTGTAACAACCACAGGTCTTTTCAGTGGATTACATCTAAATAAGCGTCTATTTCTCACTCATGCAATAGCTCTACATGAGAATTCTTGGTCCGGTGGTTCTTCTGGGCAATTATTTTTTAAATGATGACTCAAAGACTCTTTTCAACTTATAGCTCCACTGTCCCCTAGGGCCAGTCTTATGCTTTCAGCCACTAAGAGAGGACAGAAGAGAGGCCTGGAAGTGGTGTGTTTCACTTCCACCTCACATTCTATGGGCCGCAATTTAGAAAGGTAACATATCACTGGTTTAGTTTTGTGCACAAGAAGAAAAGGAAACAGAGTTAGGTTCTAAAATTGGCTAAAGTCAGCCCTTCTGGTAATCAAATTACCCACTTCGTTTTTTCTCTCACCCATAGAAAACATCTCCTGGTGGGAGATAGCTTGAAGTCACATCCAGTTTCTTCCTTCAGCTCAAAGTCCAGAGTTTCTGAGGGGTAAGCAGTCCTCTCTTCTGCTCAGATGTGGACCCCTCTGATCTAGTGACACATAAACTAAAAAGACAAATTACCCATACCCCCACCACAATACCCAATATGCAAAGGCAAAGCATGGATAGACTAGCCATAATAACTCATTTGGATCAAAGAGGAATGGGAAATGCAGCAGCCACTGGTCCATAGCAATTCTGAAATCCTGTTGGATAGACAGTATGAAGAGCTTCTGCTCTGGTAGAAAGGATGTTCCTTCAATAGGCTCTCATTCTTTTCTCTGGGAGTGACTTCTTTGTCCATTGTTATTTGTGACCTCTGACTCTACCCTCAAGGAGTCCTAGCCTTGAGGCCATTATTTTCAGAGGCTGCATCTGAAGAAGATGTCAGGATATATGTTCTCCTTAGGGGATAGGCAGCTTTCTAAGCATGTTTCCTTGATAGTTTTCTGATCTGTTTGCATCTAGTCAGTTCACTGTGTCCAGGCACACTCAAAGTTCTTTCCCACATATAATTTTCAAGCATACTTGATTTCTCTGTGTTCTAGTCCGTGTGCCTGTTTCTTCCTCTCTCCCTCCTCCTTTTTTTTCTCTCTCTCTCTCTCTCAATTTAAAGTTGGGTACCTGGAGGCACTCTGAAAGAAAAGACATGTAGAAATTAATTAATCAGTTATTTGCCACAAGGATGAATATTAATAGGCCTTTGTCTCTCAAAACCACTGTCATATTCATTGTGGTTTGAGGTCTAGAAACAGTCGGGTTTTCCAAAACTATGAAGTCCCAAGTTTCTGAGCTCTTTCTCTTCCCTTTCATTGTTGCTTGGAAACGTACCAATTTCTTTCTGAGCACAACTCTTTCTTGTGATATTTTGTTAAAGGCAATCAATAAGCCAACACATTTGAACACTGTTTCTTCTCAACCACTTCTACTAGAAACAAGCTCATTAGGGAGAGCTGTCTTCCAAATGATTGCAGGCACAGTTCGCCAACTATTTTACTGTTGCATAACATGGAGTGCTAGCTTCTCAGCTTCTGATATCTCATTCCTCATTGCCTACTCTCTGACCACTAAGCCAATGCTGCATCTTTTATGTTATTGTTATGGTAGCAGCCAACTTCAAGGCACCATTTCCAAACTAGTAAAAAAAAATACTATTCTTACAAACAACTGCAAAATTTCAATGACTGAACAACGTAAAAGTTTGTTGATAATTCATGGAAGAGCTTCGTTATCAATGATCTTGATCAGGTGACTCTCATGGAGTCTCCCCTCAAAGAGACAACTCAGGGATCCAGGATGTTTCGACTTTATGGATCTGCCATCCCCTGAAGATTTAGAATCTTTTGTTTCCAATTTTGTGGGTGGTTGTTTTAGGGGAAAACCTGGTTTCTAAGGGCAAGATATGGGAGTAGATCACATCACTTCTGCCTACAAGCCATTGGCCAGAATTTATCTCAATCACTCCACTTAAATGCAAGGGGAGCTGATAAATATGGTCACGTTGTATGCACAAGAGGAAAAGGAAACCGAGTGCACCAGTTATCAGTTGACTGCCTCTCAGCTCCATATTGACACTTTAGAGTCTGCTCTGCAATGTTGGAGTAGACTCCTTAAACACTTCTGCACAGTGAACTCCATGTGAAGATTTGTCAATAGGTGTTGCTAAAGGGGCGAAGGTCTTCTTCTCTTGGTCTGCTATGATGAGTTTTGCTCTCTCTTGCTTCTGCTGCACAGTCTCTCAGTGCTGGGTGTGGTGACATCCAGCAGTGTTGTGTCCCAGCTGCATACCTACAGCATACAGTCCCTCAACAACCTTGCAGCTCTAGTACGGGACAGGGGACCCTCAGCATCCCTCCTGGTACAGACATCATACACTCTAGGCCTCACACTGGCAGTGACACCCAACTCTCTCTGAATACCTGTCCATCAGCCTCAGGCCATCTGCACCCTGGAGTGTTGTTTCCTGTTTGTCCATGACTGTGGGCCAGCTCTGACCTGGGCAAGCCAGTGAACTTCTCCGCCATCCAGTTGACCGCAACCGCACTTCTCTGCTGAGTTCTGAAACCCAGGCTTGCAGTTTCAAGTTTATCCTTCCTTGGATACTCTCCCTCAGCCCTAGGATGTCTGTTAGATAGAGTTCTCTTTACCTCTTTATAGTTACTTCTATCATAATTTAACAATTCTCTACAATACACTTCCTCTGTTTAAATTATGGCATGGTTTTTGTCTTCTGGTTGGACCCAGGCTGTTACATACACTGGGTGTGGTGAGTAAATAGCACTGTCCTAGCCCAAGTCACACAGTCTGCGTCCAGACTGTTTCTGTCAAGTTCTATAGCACAAGGCAGATTTCACGCAGAACAGGAGTGAAATCCAGGTCTTCTGATTCAAAATTACCATAAGAGATAGGAAATCAGATAGGAAATGGTAAGTGAACTTTTCAGTAGAAAAAAATCATTATGGTATTATTTCTAAAAGACAATGAGTCCTCACCAAAGGTATTTAAGGATGATAAAACAATTGATGCCATGTTAAACATAAAATAAATCATTATGTTTGAAAGATCAAAAATACATTTTCTTGACACTGCCAGATTTAGCAGACCTCAAATTAAGTGAATGATTTGTTTCTTATCATTTCTTTCTGTAATTTCTTTATTGAGATACAATTCAGATACCATAAAATTGACTCTTTCAAGGTGTATAATTCAGTGGGTTTTAGTATATTCACAAAGTGTGTTACTATCATCATTAATTCCAGATCATTTTTATTCTCCTAAAAAGAAGCCCTGTACCCATTAACTATCATTCTCCTTTCCTCCCTGCCTCTGACCCCTAGCAACCACTATCTACTTTCTGTCTCTATGGATTTACCTACTCTGGAAATTTTGTATAAACAGAATCATACAATATTTGGATGTTTGCGTGTGCCTTCTTTCAGCTCGTCTCATAACTTCAAGTTTCACCCATCGCGTAGCATGTTGCATGTGATTTTTCATGTTTGATTTTTATAATCATTGAAAATATATTATTATTCTCTCTCACCTATAAAACCTGTGTTAGTAATGCTAGGACAGCCATCAAGTTTTTACTTATAAAGGAAA
The DNA here is from genome assembly GCF_021613505.1 of Equus quagga. Classification (NCBI taxonomy): domain Eukaryota; kingdom Metazoa; phylum Chordata; class Mammalia; order Perissodactyla; family Equidae; genus Equus; species Equus quagga. The sequence continues at coordinate 73,312,242 of NC_060282.1, forward strand.
GGGAATACTTATGAGGGGGGTAAGTAAAAATCTTATGTTTTCATGAAAATCTAAATGCAAGCAAAAAAGCAAGTGAAAAATACCTCCAATCCTGCCTTTTAAATTTTCTCTCATGCTGTACTGCTACTAATAATCAACACTTACATAACACTTCAGAATTTCAACACATTTTCATATTGAATGCCAAAGGTAACACCTACTGCAGGAATTATATGCTGTGTTTTAATTCCAGGAGACTGGAGGAATAGTATAAATAGCACTACTATTTTTTTTAGTTGTCATTATCACACATCCTAAATATAAGTTAATAAAACCTCTAGTATTTCTGTAAAATGCTTCTGTGAACAGAGATTGGCAAAAACCCACATAGGAGTTAGCGTTTTGTTTTTTTCAGAGAAAATCTTGAGGCTGAGTTAATCATGAGAGGCCTCTAAAAGAGCAGCATGATCTCATTGTACTGAAAGTTCTTCCATAACATAAGAAGGGAGATGAGATGTGATATAGAATGCCATCATCACAATCATATCTATAATGTTTTTCTTCAACTCTATCTTCTGAGGTGCTAAAAGCTATTCTCAAGCAGTAATGAAATTGTAGCCTGTGTTTAGTAAAAATCTCTGCAATACTCCTCTGAGATATGAAGTAGGAATATTATTACAGCTGGAGAAGGAGATGATGGCAAGTTAAGTGACTTGTCCAAGGAGACACAATAAATCAGATGTAGGCCTTGGGAATAAACCTTGATTTCCCTTTAAGACTTTGCTCTGTGATACCATATGGCCTTTCTGAGCCACTGGAAGTTTCCTCATTAACCCTGTAGTTAATTTTCATGTTTTATAAGGCCTTTTCCAGATACATAAATATAACCTTCTTTAATACAATTTCTCAGGCAATGTAAATTAAAGAAATCCACTCCTAATAAAGACCAGAGAGAATCTACCTTATTCCCAAGATACAGGAAACCCAGTAACTTAGAGTAATGACTTCCATCTGCCCCTAGTAACTGATACAAGGTTATCACATGGCCTAGCTTATTACCCTTATTATTGGGGACTGATATGTAAATATGTTGGGACTACTGGCTATGGGTTTTCAATAATGGGAGCAATATGTGGAATATAATATGGACTCCAAAGATTTCTTAGTAAAATGCAAGTCAGGAACAATGATTCTTGTTCCCAATGTCAGAGATGCCTTTTCCAAAAATTATATTCACCTCTATGTAGGTGAATACATGAATACGTATTATATTCATGCCTCTAGGTAGGGAATTGGCTATCCGTAAACTAGATTCAGACACAGGGGCAACTGTTCTTCATAAGATGCTTCGCATCACAAGGTGTCTCCCCCCAGATACTATCAGCTCTGCAGGTGGTTCTTTCATTAGCCTCTCCGTGTTCTTCTGCCCCTCAGAAGAATAGACGCATCTCATTAGCCTGATCCCCAGTGTTTCCACTATGCTTCCTAACTTGCTTCCGTTATGCTTTGCATCTGTGTTGCATATAACAAATGTGTCTATTGCTGCTCCTTAGGAACGGTGGCCCTTTCATGACAGTTGGTTCTCTACAGTTTCCCACCTTAGCACCCAGGTTGCAAAGGTCTCCTTTGCACTTTCAGGTGGGAGTCCTCTTCTTAGGTCCTGAACCCAGAAAAGAAGCCAAAACTTAGTTCACATTATAATGCTATCTGCAAAGATACTCCTGGCCACAAAGAAAACAACCTTTTACATCTTTAAAATAGAATAAATACCTCAGTATGAAGCAACTGCATTCAGGAAACTTTTCTAGAAAATCCTAACAGCTCCATCCGGGAACTGTAGGTAGGTACTTGTCCTAATTGCATGACTGAAGGAGCTTACAAAAGAGGCCCTCCGAGAATAAAAGGAGATTCTGTCCTGAGTATAAATTCTAGCTGCAGAGACATCAACAAGTAAAAAACAAAAGGATCTAGTCCCAAGATGCCCTGTTACACTCATATATATTAAATATGTGAAGCAAGGTGTCCCATTGTATCAGCCAGAAAAACAAAAACAATAGGAGATTTTAGATAGATTTATATAGATATATGCCAGATATATATTGTTACCGCCATCAGGTTGATTCTGACCCCTAGCGTCCCTTTGGACAGCAGAGCAGAACCCTGCCCGGTCTTTTTGTACCATCCTCTCAACTTCCGACGCTGTATTAGACAATGCTCTGCTGCTATTCATAGCGTTTTCACAGCCAACTTTTTCAGAAGTGGGTGGCCAAGCCCTTCCTCCTAGTCTGTCTTAGTCTGGAAGCGCCACTGAAACCTGTCCACCATGTATGACCCTACTGGTATTTAAAATACTGATTGCATAGCTTCTAGCATCATAGTAACATGCAGCTAGCCACAGTATGACAACTGACAGATGGGTGGTGTGGTTCCCTGACCAGAAAATGAACCCAGGCCATGGCAGTGAGAGCACCGAATCTTAACCATTAGACCACCAGAAGATGCACACACACACACACACACACATATATATATATATACATGCATACACACAAATACTAATTTTAAGAAAGTAGGTCACGAGGAGCCCAAAGTGGCCCCATGGCAGTCAGTGGAATCTTTGCTGTGTCTCCCAGTGGAAACCTTCCAACTAAGGTCTCCAGACCAGCAGGGCATAAGGTCATGAAGACAAGAAGCCAAACTTTTGCTAGTGAATCACTGGGGTTAATGGTGAGGGGTGGCACTCCCATTTTCACTTCTTGATTCCTGGCCCCAAAATCCTGGTTATGGACACTGATCTAGAGCATGTCCAGCTTCCTGAAGAGCATTGCCCCAGTCTTGCAAGGTGTTATCACCTAACTAGTGGTACGACTTGGGTCGTCAAAGACCGTTCTACTGTTTTATCAAGCCAACTGGTTCACAGTGATGGGATAGATGATTGTTGTTCTTGCATACTGTCACATCGGCTCTGACTCCTGGCGACGCGATGAATGGGTGATGTCCACAATGTCCTGTCCTCAACAGCTCTACTCACCTTCTGTAGATTCATGCCTATGGTTTCCTTTATGGAGTCAATCCGTCTCATATTTGGTCTTCCTCTTTTCCTGTTGCCTTCTACTATTCCCAGCTTTATCATCTTTTTCAAAGAATCCTGCCTTCTCATGATGTGCCCAAGGTAGGACAGCCTCAGTTTTTTATCACTTTTGCCTCCAGCAACAATTCAGGCTTAATTTGCTCTAGGACCCACTTGTTCATCGTTCTGGCAGTCCAGGTATCCATAGAGCTCTCCTCCAACACCACATTTCAAATGAATCCATTTTTTTCCCATCAGCCTTCTTCACTGTCCAGCTTTCGTACTTGTACATAGTAACTGGGGATATGAGGGTGTGACTAATCTTGGCCTTAGTCCCTAATGACGCTTCCTTACACTTGATGAACTTTCCTGATCCTTTCATTGCTGCCCTTCCAAGCCTCAGCCTTCTCTTGATTTCTTGGCTGCAGTCTCCATTTAAACTGATGACTACGCCAAGGTACACAACATCTTTAACAATTTCAATGTCTTCATTGTCAGCGTTAAAGTTGTGTAGTTCTTCTGTGGTCCTGACTTTTGTCTTCTTGATGTTCACATGCAGTACTGCTTTGGCACTTTCTTCATTCATTTTTGTCAGAAGTCCTTTCAAGTCGTTACTGCTTTCTGCCAATAAGATGGTGTCGTCTGTACATCTTAGGTTGTTGATATTTCTTCCACCAATTTTCACCCCTCCTTCATCTGAGTCTAGCCCAGTTTTTGCATATGTTCTGTGTACAAAGTAAACAGACAAGGAGATAAAACGCGCCCTGTCTGACACGTTCACCTATAGGAAACCAACTATTCTGTCTCACCACATTGTCCCAACAGTGGGTTCTTGTCCACAGTACAGTTTACGCATCAGGATGATCAAGTCCTGAGGCATGCCCATTTCTTTCAGAGTAGTTCATAGCTTTTCATGATCCACATAATCTAAGGCTTTACTGTCACCTATAAAAAGTATAAATATAAATGTAGACAAACCTTCCTCTGAAATTCTTTGTTACATTCCAGCAGCCAGTGAATAATCACAATTAGATCTCATGTGCCTCTCCCTTTTCAAAATCCAGCTTGGACAGCAGGCATTTATAATTAGTCCTCTTTTATTGATGAGGAGACTGAAGCGAACAGAAATGCCTTGCTGAAATTCAGAAAAACAGACCTCAAAGAGACCCACCACGATTCACATCCAGGTTTTCCTCCTTACAAATAATGTAAATATGTTTCTACATGATGATATTTATCGGCAACATAATATTACAACTTCAAAGTGCACCATTATTTATTCAGTCAATTATATACTGTTGGATGCTTACGTTGTTGTTGCTGTAACACTTTGAGTGCTGTCACACTCCGAGAATACCTTTGTATACGCATCGTTGTGCACATGACAATGTTTTCGCCGGATGAGCTCCTAGAGTGGAATAGCTGGATAATTTTTAAGGATTTTTGTAATAGATTACCAGCTTGCATTTCAAAAAATGTCCCCAATCCTCTCTCCCCCTGGCAGGGACAGAGAACGCTCTGAATCCAGGTCTTCTCGTTCTGACTGAGATCAAGCCTGGCTCTGTGATCATTTCTGTTTAATCCTGCCACTTGGTACCAGAGGACAGGTCTGGGTCCAACCCCCTGAGAGCCTCCTTCTATGAGATGCCCTTTTTTATGCAAGTGTTAGGCCTCATTCGAAGCACGTCTGTGTAATTACTGGTGCAAAATCTAAAGGAATGAAATTTTACATCTGTTGTTAGATTCAGATGGGAAATCTTTTACCACCTGGTGCCAGAGGGAAACTTTTATTCTTAAACCCAATTTCTTGTGGGTGTGTTTGAATTGAAAAGGGTAAAATGCAAACTTTTGACTAGTCAGGCATAATAGATAACTCTACTACATTTTAAGTAATATGGATTTATTATTAATCTCAACAATGTCTTTTTTTTCCCCTGCTACCATAAGCGTCTATCCAGAAACAGCAAAGGCACTGCCATCTTCTCGGGACATCCAACATCCAACTCATCTCAAAGTTTCTTTCAGGGGCCAGCCCAGTGGCGCAGCAGTTAAGTTCGCACGCTCCACTTCTCGGCGTCCCGGGGTTTGCTGGTTCGGATCCTAGGTGTGGACATGGCACCGCTTGGCAAAAGCCATGCTGTAGTAGGCGTCCCACACGTAAGATAGAGGAAGATGGACATGGATGTTAGCTCAGGGCCAGTCTTCCTCAGCAAATGGAGGAGGATTGGCAGTAGTTAGCTCAGGGCTAATCTTCCTCAAAAAAAAAAAAAATTCTTTCAAAGCTCTCTGCCTCTCAATTCTTTGTAGTCAAGAACTTTCCTCGGGGGCTGGACCCATGGCCTAGTGGTTAAGTTCGGTGTGCTCCACTTCAGCAGCCCAGGCTCGGTTCCCAGGCAGGGACTTATACCACTCATGGGCAGCCATGCTGTGGCAGCAACCCACATGAAAAATAAAAGAAGATTGGCACAGATGTTATCTCACAGTGAATCTTCCTCAGCAGAAAATAAAAAAAAGAACTCTCCTCAAATATTATGATGCAATTCGAGATCTGTTTGATAATTTTGCTTTATGAGATATATTATTATCACAACTAAAGCCTATCTATGCAAATCAGGAATTCTCTCAAATTTCTTAAAATTTAAAGTTGAAAAATAAGGCTTACTGAGTAGGATAGGTAATTTAAAGAGTAAAAATTTGGAAACATTAGATTTTTCCCTTTGCTCCTTTATAAATATAGACGCGTGAAGATCTACCCATTTGTTCCTATGAAAATTTTTATCTCTTTTTGCCTCCCAATGCAAAGATCAATACAAAGACAAGAGACAGTACTTCAACCTCAAGTAACGTTTCACAAACTATAGATGGTCATTTAAAAAAGAATAAAGCGGATGGGGGCTGGCCCTGTGGCCAAGTGGTTAAAGTTCTGCGTGCTCTGATTCAGCGGCCCAGGTTCACAAGTTCTGATCCCAGGCGTGGACTTATGCCACTCATCAGCCATGCTGTGGCGGCATCCCACATGCAAAGCAGAGATAGATTGGCAAAGATGTTAATTCAGGGCTAATCTTCCTCAAGCAAAAAAAGAAGATTGGCAATGGATGTTAGCTCAGGGAAAATCTTCCTCACCAAAAAAAAAAATAAAAAAATAAAGGGGAAAAATATGAAGGAAAAGGAAGATTCCTTTAGGAGGTGTTTTTTTTTTTTCTTCTATTAACATAAAGGTAGATGGACCTAGGCACGTCATAATCTGGGAAAGAGATTGGACTGGAATTTGCGAAGGTTTTCTTGGGAGTTTTCCTTCCTGCTCTTTACTTTTCACAATCAAAGTCCTTCAGGACCTTGGGGAAGATTCTTGGGACACGGAACCATCTAGATGCCAAAATATATTTATTTTGATGTCCAGTGCCCCAGCACTTCATACAGAGATATGCAGGAGCCTAAATTTCCTATAGCATGGTGCTCTCTAAGGCCAGACACTGAGGAGTTAAAGGAGGCCAGGGTGCAGGGACAGCTGGAGATAATTACTTACAATCAAAGAACATGCAGAAAAGCAGCAGGAACAGCAGGGTGAGGTGTCCTGCCTGGCCGGATTAGAGGAGTCATCTGGACAGAGGCAACTGGGCTTAAATCCTAGTAAGGGAATTTTGCGTTGTTTGATCTTGTTTTAAGACCTCAGAAAGAGATTGGGATTGGTTTGAACCTGGTTTAAAAAGCCCAAAGGTAGACATTCCTGCCATAAACAGCTTGAACTCTCTTGTCCTGTAAATGGGGATAGAGGAAAGATGTGTTAGGGCCAAGGGGGCTTTGTGTATTAGACACAAGATCAAGTTTTACTTCTAAAATTCTGCAGGATAATTTCGTACTCCTGTTTTCCAACGTGAGCAATTAGTCTAAAATCCTGGACTTCTGACTTTGTTCTTTGTATTCCTTTTCCGAAGATCTCGACGTAAAACATCCCAACTTTCAACTTTCTTCGTCAGTTCACTTTTTCTGCAGTCCTAAGTTATATTTCAGCAACTGCCATTTTCCTTCTTAGGGCCAAGATTCATGAGGCAAATAAATATTTCTTCAATGAGAGACTGTATTGTTGCCAGCACTATTTTAAGGAGATATCACATCTCTGAAGTCTTTAAATTGGATTTTCTTCTCAGATACATATTTTTTTCCCATTTAATAACGGGTATAAAATGGATTCACGGCATTATATTCAGTACCTAAACCTTGACTCTTGGAAAAACCTTTCGTTGATGAACTCCCATTCAAAACTATGATCGCTCTTCTTTTGATTTATCTATAATGTTAAGAAATAAGCTCTAAACTTTACAACATTGGGTACTTTATCAGGTAACCACAGAATTAAGCATACCAAGCAACTTGAAAGAAAGCATGCTTACTTCAAAGCTGATGGCATTCGATCTTGCAAGATAAAATGGAAAAATGTCTCATGTACAAATGCTCGGGGCAGGACTTATACAGACAGGATAAATGAGAGCGTTTTCATTTATGATACAGAATTTGTGGGGGGCAAAGCTCCATGGTGGAAGTCAGAAACTTTTATACACAAAAGCTCTGTCAGAACCTAAGATGTGTCTCCCTTGCTTAGAAATTGTCCGTGGTTCCCCATTGCTTACAGGATCAAGTCCGAATGCCTTCGAATTCACAGCAGCACATCTTGGTATGTTTCAAATCTGCCTCTGTGGCCTCTTCTTCTCTTTCCCTATCTTTGCTCCATATGCCCATGTTCCCTCCAGCCTTTAAAAATGCCATTTACATTCTTACCCTTGAACTTTTGATCCCGTTACATCTTTGAATTCAAATATCCTGCCTCAATTACACAACCTGGACATTTTCCACTCCGGCTTAAAGCTCTACCTCAGAAGTCTTTTCTTCCCCAGCCCACACTCTAAACTAACGAACAGAGCCTTTGCTCTTTCTATCCCCTCTTATCAAGAAAAAAATCTATTCCTTATTCCCTCTACCCTGAAGAACGAATTGATCCTTTATTAACGTATCCATAGTAGTATGTGTATCTCTCTATGATTCATTTGTCCAATAATTCAGGCATTAATTCATTCATGCATTTGTTTTGAAAAAGAGCTTATTGAGTATTTTCTGCATAATGACGGCCAGTCACTGCTCGAGATTCTGGGAATTAAGCAGTGCACCAGAGAGACTGACGGTCTCGGGGCTGACAATCTCTCCATTACCTTAGACTGCTTGACATACTGCTATGATTAGCCAGTCTGCTGTCCTTGAAGGAGGGACAATTTCTCAATAACCTCTGAATCCACAAGGCTTAGTATTGTGGTTAATCTTTACGAACGTGATAATTTACCTAAATTGATGCTCACTCTGTTCTAAGAAAAGCTTTCATGCTTTACGTGAAATTTCTCATGGAATCTTCTCTAGAGCCCTGTGAGTTGGACACTCATTATGCCCAGAGAAGGCAAGAAATCTGCCCAAGTTCACACAATTATTAAGTAGCAGAGTGAACCCAAGTATGTCTGACTCTCAGAGTAAAGTGACTGAATGAATGGATAAATGAATACAATGTTGCAGAAGGAGGCCAGTTCTTTGCCCAGCTCTCCAGGTAAGGCAGACAGGGAGTCGTTGGCCTAAGGAAGGACAATATGAGGAACAAAAGTCTCCATTCTTAGTATGGGGGAGGGAGCAACTGGCTTCATGTGCTTGAAGAGTTGGAAGCTTATGCTAAAAATGTGTCTCACCTACGTCATGACTAAAGCTGAATCTCTCTTTGGGCTAGTTAAAAATGGTTGGTTAATTAATTTACTCATTTTTGACCCTCTTTATAAAAATTATTTCAGACTGCCTAAGAAAAGAGAACAAATCTAACCAAATTAAATAAAATCCTGTTCTTTTCACCCTGCATTGTCTCTCTAAAATTGCTTATATGTCATGCTGCTCCGTTTCACATTAGTGGCTGCGGTTCTGTGTCTGCCCTTATGGCTTTTGTTTGAGGACCAACATTGAGACCATCCCTAGGACTCTTGGTGAGGCAGCCTCATGGTATTGAAATTTCCCCTAGGACCCCACCCCTGAGAGTAAGACTTTTACACATAGCATTATTTTCACATCAGATCGTAACAAGTACACTCTCTAAAGGCAGTAGAAACCTTTTCAGCCCTTTCTCTTTAATGCTGTTACAGACATGTAGAAACTGTTTATTTATATGGATAAGACTTTTAAATGTAAATAGCGACGAAGAGGAAATGTACTAAGCATGCAGGCTGAAAGCGTTGTTATGACTGAGCATCAAAGCTGGAGCTGGGTTTCCTGATAAGTTTCGTAGTTCTCACCATAAAAAGGGAGCTTTTTACTATATGTCATTCCTCTTTGAGTGACTATTCTTTGTTAGACATAACTACTAACAATAGACATAACTACTAACTATAGTAATGGCCACAGAAAAAATTCTGGTTACTTCTTTGACATAGGTCATTGATTATTGAGAGAATATAGAATTCATTTACATCAGTTGCTATTTTCATTTTTGCTTCTAGCTCTCTTTATTACTTATTGAATATAATAGTCCTCAAAATTTTTCATGAAAAATACTTGTCATAAGAGGCTGAGAGTAACTGCTTTTGCCCTTGGCTTTGTGTTTCTCTGGGTGAAGCATCATTAATGTAGTAGTCCAGGTCTCTCTCCGCTCCCTCATTACTCCTTCCGAAGGATGAAGGAAGCTGGTGGATCTGGAAGAAGCAGGCATGCCTAGCTCCATCTTTCCTTTTTTCCTTCTCTTTAGGATGTGCCTGTCTGAAGAGAGCAAGCGCTTTGGTCTGCATGCGTGTGAATAACTTCTCGTCAAGTCTGAACTTCCCAGTCTGCCCAATCAGACACTGACTCTGGATTCAAAAGTTGAACAGACAGAGGGGCTTCATTTTTTGGGCCCATCCAAACCTCAGCATTTGTTTGGAACAACTAAAAGAATATGTTTTGTGAGGCAGACAAGTTTCCTGAAATTTAATCTAAGGAAGAATTCTGAACAAAATGTGAACAGTTGTAACTCTAGATCCTAGCTCTAAAATCCTATGACATTGGGTCTCTCGAGTTATAAACTGTCTTTCTGCTTCTCCATCCGTGAACTTTGTGTTGGAATATCTGCCACAACCTTGTCTTAAAAACACAAAGATAAACAATGCAATTGTATGAGAGCGGTGACTTCTTAGGTGTTACCTAGCTAACTCGAGATGCCATTACTATTAGTGTTCCAGATCCAAAGTGAGAGACTGAACATAAAATTTACTCAACTTACACTTGAATTCTGAGAATAGCTTTACATCTGATTTTGTTTTTCTCTAATCTGGCAATGTGAGGAATGATTAAAGCAAGAGTTTACATGTGCCGGAGTAGGGTCATGATTTGTGATACATTCCCAGTCAAGCATTCTTTCTTCCCCTCTTTTTTCCCAAGGGAAATAAATAGTCAGACTTTGAGAAGGTGGGGTTCTAATAAAATTCTTCCTGCATTTCATCTGTTGCTCCTTCTGGTAAAACACACAAACCGCACACACACACACACACACACACACTTAGCAAAGGCTAGGATTTCTGGAGATTACTTTCAGAGTTCCTGTCTCAACGAAAGCATATATTCAAAAATTCTTCTGGAAAGGTTATCAGAGGCAGTAAAGGATGTGGAGACATCACTATGTAGGAGTAATGGGGCATAAAACCAAATATTTATTCTACCCACTGAGCACCAGCTATAACTATAGTTTAGGAAAGAACTCCTCTGTACCTGCCTTTAATGGTGAATGTACCGTCCAGATTTATCAGATATGCCTGGTTTGAAGATTAGTTCCCAGTAAGAGATTCCTTAAACTGAAGAGCACTTTGAAAAAGGTTTACTTGATCCTCATCTCATCTTTAGTTAAGTACGGTTGGGAAGTATGATAATGTATTTTAAGTAGAGGTTTCATTCATTTTAGTGAGATAAAATGCCTATGGTGTCTTATAATGTTGGAAAGATATTTATTTACAGCTCCACAGTCTTTCCCATTGAAAAAGAATATTTTACTGTAAGATTTAATCAGTTCTTACAAGAAGCTACTTGTTGCAATGTCAGTGCCACAGTAGGTATTAATTCTTTCAGTTTTATTTCTAGATAGCCCGATTAAGACTTATGTCTTTTCCCTTCTGTATATTATTACTTTTTCTGCTTCTTAAAGGTTGGCAGTACATACCATCTTTTTAAGATTTAATCTACTAAACCTATCTACTTTTTATTCAGTACAATAATGAGAAACTGGTTAAAAATTAGAAAACAGAAAATTATTTAGTCATTAAAATCACGTTATTCAAGTATATTGAAAATATTTTAAAAAATTAAGTGGTGTCGAACATGAAAACACCATTTATGCAACTCCTTATGACTTTCTTTATTAACAAACATATATATGTGTTTTAGACGTATAAACAACATTAGGAAGACAGACACAGAATGATAAAGATTATTGCCTGAGAGAGTATGTGTAATTTTATTTTAAATGTTTTAATATTCTATTTTTGATATTTAAAATCTGTTGGGTAAATATTACTTTTGCAATCAAAAATGTCATTTTTGAAAATCTGAACTAAAGAAAAGTTTTCTGGGGGATTAGAAAGGCAGCTTTCTGTCCTGGCTCTCACAAACTATATACATTTTGTCTCACAATGTTTACTTTAGCCATGCAGCTACATAAAATAACATTCATAGAAGCCTACAATATTATTTTAAGCATTAAAATTTTCATTTAAATGTGTACTACACATTGGCTTTTCCACCAATTGTTTACTTAAGGCCTTTTACAATAAAAAATAATAAAACAGTAAAATAAAAGCAGAATTGAAAAAGAGGACATGTCTGCCAACACAAAAGCCAAAATAATGGCTGTTTCTGCCTCAAATTTGTCACTAAGGTTTTTTCTTTTTGTTTACGAGAAGGAACACGTCCTTAGGGGAAATAAACTTTCCCTAGCACTGTAGACTGAAAGATGTATTTCAACTGGGGTCTCAGATTCGATAGCCGCGGTGTAATTCAATGTTATCAACAATACGTGCAATTTGCTATGCAGTTAGCAAAAATTTACCTTTATTTAAAGAAAAGGATGTAGCATTAAAATGAATCTTAATGAAGGCAAGTCTTTTGGTGGCTAACCTGATGAGATGTGATATAGAATTTTCTGGTTTTTTAACTTGATCCAAGGGGAGAATTTGGAGTGGGTGGAAAGTACATTGCTTATAAAAGCTTCTCAAATATCAGTTCTTGAAATCTGGCTTTGGATTACAGTTTTATGGCCAGAGAGCTACTATTCTGTATCTGTTGAATAAGGGTAGATTGATTGAAAAATTTTAGAAACAATGAAAAATGGCAGGTATATGAGATAGAACACTTCCAACTCCCTCATTTACAAATGAGGAAAGTGAAGTATAGAATTGTGTAGCATGATAAGCAATAACACCTTGTCCATCCATCCATCCATTCATTCATTTAACAAATGTATCAGTTAAGATTTTTTCATCTGCATAAAACATAATCTGCACATGAAAGTGGCTTATAAGGTAGTTTATTGTTGTATACAGTAAGAAGTCTAGTGGTATGGAAGCTCCTGGTTGGTTAATTCAGGAACTATAATTACACCAAAAGCCTATGTTTTTTCCATCTTCCTGCAATATCATCCTCATCAGGTTACCTTTCTTCCTGATGACCCCTTGCTCTATGACTGCATGGTTTCAAGATGCTGCCATAGTGCCAGGGACCCCCCCCCCACAATCACATCAAGACTCAGAAAAATGGCAGTTTCTCTTGGCACATCTCTTTGTCAGGAAGAAAAACTTTCATAGAAAGTCCATAGTGAACTTCTCATGCTTACAAGTATCACATGGCCATTCTTAAATGAATTGCTAGTAAGTGGAGGGTAATATTACCAGGATTGTCTTGGGCTAATTAAAATTCACCCCCAGGGTATAGAAAAGAACTCTTTCTTTGAATATCTCACAAAAGGAAAAGTGAGCAAAATTGGGATTCTGCTAGTGATAAAGAATGTGATAGTTGTTACAAAGATTTACCATCAGCGTCAGCCGCAAAGCAACTTCTTGGGCCTCTGCTCTAGTCAGGGGTAGGCTAGACACAGAGAATACAGGAGGGAGAAGGCAGGCTCAGCAAGGACATGCATTCTAGTGGAGAGAAGTAACTGAACGTGTCATTATCGAGAGAGTATAATCATTTTTGCATAAGGAAAATGAACAAGAAAGCTCTAGTATTGTGTACATGTACATACGGAGTGCTTGGGAATGACACTTTAAAACAATGACTTCGCGGGCCAGCAGTGGTGGCCTAGTGGTTAAGTTCAGCACACTCTGCTTTGGTGGCCCAGGTTCGGTGCCCAGGTGCAGATCTACACTACTCATCTGTCAGTGGACATGCTGTGGCAATGGCTCACACACAAAAAGAGGAAAATTGGCAGCAGATGTTAGCTCAAGGGGAATCTTCCTCAACAACAACAAAAAATAAATTAAAAAATAATAAAATAAGACAATGATTTCTTTAAGGCCACTTTAAATATATAAAACTGTGTAACAAAAACTTTAAAATTGTATTTCTTCCATTTTCCTCCTTTGTTCTCCTTTATATTTTAAACTTACACCTAATACATGTACAAATAATTGTTTGCCTTTACATTTTAAATTTCAAGTTAATACTCAAATGTACAAAAAATTTAGAGTATGGTAGACTAAAATGCGTAGTAGGGATGTCCACGTCCTAATTCCTGGACCTGTGAATACGTTGCCTTAGATGTTGAAAGGGACTTTGCAAATGTGATTGAACTAAGGATATTGAGATGGGGAGATCAGCCTGGATTATCTGAGTGGGTCCAATGTGATCCCAAGGATCGTTACAAGAGGGAAGCAAGAGGATCAGCCAATAGCAGAGGATGTGATGACAGAATCCACAGGATGGAGTGGTGGGAGGAAGGGGCTGTGAGTCAAGGAATGTAAGTGGCCTTTAGAAGCTGAAAAGGCAAGGAAAAGGATCCTTCCCCAGGGCCTCCAGAAAGGAATGCAGTCCTGTCAGACCTTGACTTTAGCCCAACTGACACCCATGTCAGACTTCTGACCTTCAGAAGTCTAATAATTTGCACTGTTTTAAGTCACTAAGTTTGTCATAATTTGTTACAGCAGCAAAAGAAAACTAGTAGAACATGCTACCATCTTTCATCTTAATACCAGATTTTGCAGGTTTCTCTAGCTGATTATGACCTTGATGATGCCTTTGTAGATATAGTTTATAAGGAGTTGTAATATATATATAACATATACATTATACGCCCATAAGAATTTATTTAAAAATTATTTAAACTTTATTAAAAAATTAAAAGTTGGAGAAATGTTCATAGCTGAGCATCAAAGATCTTTATTTCAGTATTACATTTCTTGTGCATCAAACCCCCAAAACTTAATATACTAGAGATGGTTATGGATAAAGACTAAGACCAAGTCTTCCTTAAAGAAAAGAGTTAAATGAGGAAGAATACATGAAATTTCACTTCTATTTGCATAAAGTGGAATAAAAATGACTTATATAGTATTGTGTTTAACAGTGAACAATTAACCCTGTTCCTTACAATAAGCCTGTGAAGTAGAGAAAACGTTGGTCCAATTTAATATAGGAAAGAATTACATCACAAAGCTGCCTCATTCTTGCTTGTACTGAGCACGTGCCATGCGACAGACATCTTGATAGGTGCTGAGGAAATAACGATAATAATACTAATAATGACAATAATAGTGGTGATTTTATTTACCATTTATCGACCACTTACTCTGTAAAGGTACAGCTCAAGATATTATTCATATTAACTCATTAATCTGTACAACAAACCTAGATGATAGAGCAGACGAAGATTTTGTCCTGAAAGAGAGCACAATCAATTAAGGAAGAAGGTTTAGACACATCATCACATACTTTTTACTGCCAAGCAAGTACCATAACAATTAAAATCACAATTTGGGTATCATAGGGAAGATGCAGCTAACCCAGTCTGAGTAGGGATAGGAAAGGTTTCCTGAGTCAGTGATTCCTGAATGTGAACTTGAAGGCAAAATCTGACAGTCTCCATAGGATAAGCAACATAGCAACACCAACTAAACAGAAAAATCAAATGTGGAAAGCAGAAAAGGCTTATTTCTTAATTACAACACAGGCCAAAGTAGATTAGACAGCTTTTCATGGTGTCTCTCCTCCAACAGCAACTCAGGGATCATGGCTTCCAACTTGCAGCTTTATGTCTCTGAGTTCTCTCGTGTAGCTGGGAGCAAGAGGTGGAGAAGGTACACAGACACTTATCTGCCTTGGCTTATAAATGATATACCTCATCTCCACTCAAGATTATTGATCAGAACTAGTCACATATCCCAACTCAAGTGCAAGG
The DNA here is from genome assembly GCF_021613505.1 of Equus quagga. NCBI lineage: Eukaryota > Metazoa > Chordata > Mammalia > Perissodactyla > Equidae > Equus > Equus quagga. The sequence continues at coordinate 73,327,721 of NC_060282.1, forward strand.
GCAAAAGAAGATGTTGAACATCTGGTGAACATTACTTTCTGCCACAGTCATACAAAGAGGATTGAACAGGAAAGGGTTACAAAAGTACAGAGGTGAGAAACATCATCATCTGGGCCAGGTGGATTTTTATTTTCTTGAATGTGATGTGAAAGAGAGTGTGTAGATGGTAAGAACCTAAAGGAATAGTCATGCCCCAGATCAAGGAAGGCCCTATAGGAGATGTCAAGGCTCTTAAGTTTTGTCCTATAGGAGAGACAGAGCCATTGAAAAATTTTAAATAGATTTGAACTCTTGGGATCGTGGTGCCTGAATTTGAGACGGACAAGACTGAAGGCAGGAATACCAGCTGTGAGGTAATCAAATTAGTTAGGAGTCTATGAGGATACCTATCAAAACATGGGCAATATCATAGGGATGAAGGAAAAAGACAGATTTGAAATATGTTAGGGTCAACATTGGCAATAATCTAAAAAGTGATTAGAATCCAAAAAGGGACACTAGGAAGAAGTGATGAATAACTTCCGTATTTCCACTTTGAATAACTGGAACTATCAATTTAGACAGAGATTGTTGGGAAAAACTATTTGAAGAGGAAGATGAAGAGGTTTGTTTCAGACTTCTTTATTTTTACTTGTATTTTTTAAATTTTTGATGAGGAAGATGGTCCCTGAGCTAATGTCTCTTGCCAATCTTCCTCTTTTTGCTTGAGGAAGAAGGTCCCTGAGCTAACATATGTGCCAATATTCCTCTATTTTGTATGTGAGACCCTGCCACAGCATGGCTTGATGCGTGGTGCATAGGTCCGTGCCTGGGATCCAAACCTGGAAACTCCAGGCTATTAAAGTGGAGTGTGCAAACTTAAGAACTACACCACCAGGCTGGTCCCTATTTTGGACTTTTTAAGGTTGAGTGGCCAGTGGGAAATCCAGCAGGAGTTTGGATGAAGGCCTAAAGCCAGGTCTAAGCTTGAGAGGAAGATTTGGGAATCAGAAAAGTTTGGATGAAGGATGAAACCACAAGAGTCGATGGCTCACGAACGGTGAAAATGAGATGAGTAGTGGGCTTGGAACTCAGCCACAGGGAAAACCAACACGTAACAGGTAGGAAGAAGAAAGCATCCATGATGATGAAAGAGAAGGTACTGCCAAGGGTATAAAGAGAATAAGCAGCTAAGGGATGGCAGAGTTTGGAGGAGACAGTGATCAATCATCTTAAGTGGTATAAAGAAATCCAGCAGGATAAGGACTGAAATTTTTCATTGAATTTGGTGATTAGAAATGCCCAGAGACAGCCTTACCAGTAAAGAAATTGGTAGGAAGGGGCGATTGCAATGGACTGGGAACTGATGCATAGTGGGTAAAGTAGAAACAGGGTAGCCGCTTCCCCCTTGAGAAATTTAGAGACTTGCTCAGTACTACATAATTAGAGTTTGAGTTCAAGCCGGGCAGAACTGAAACCTGGGGCCTGGTCCTGCAGCTGCTTGTTGGGAGGGCAGGACCCAGATCACCCTGTGTGAAGTCCCGATCTCAGTCTTTTAGATGGTCGCATTCACCAAAGTACTCCAAAAATGGGTGAAATCTGTCACCACATTTTCTAATTTTCATGACAGTCTAGATGAATTGCTGAGGGGAATTTTCCAAGCATATATTAACACACACACACACACACACACACACACAATAAGCTTCAAAAAGGTAGAATGTTAGGTGATTTACTTTAATGTGAGCCGAGCAGAGCACAACAAACTAATAACAAATAATACCTTACTAAATCCACGTGCATTTTAGACTTTTAAGGAGCACTTAATGGGACCAAGTGGTCTTAGTAAGTAAAATTGAACGGATATATCTTTAAACAGCACCCCACATCAGCATAATTCTATCAAGTAATCTTTTCCAATAAGCAAGATGCTTAGCTCATACTTAAGCCCTTGGTTAAAGAAACAAAACTCTTAGAGGTACAAAGTTCCCGAAGCTTCTTCTCACCACAGTGGTCCTGAATAAAGGAAAGACCCTGCTTCTCATAGCACGTTCCAGGAACACAGAAAAGCTGTATGGCTCTAGCTTCGTGGGGAGTGGAGGGAGATAAAACTGACCGTGAAGGCCGGAACCAGATAGTGAAGGGCTTTATATATCATGCTAAGGAGTCTGGACTTTATCTTGCGGGTTAGCAGAGAGCTATTAAAGACTTTTAAGTAAGGGATTATCGTGATCAGATTTCTATTTTCTGGCAGCTACAGTGTGGAGGAGAGCGGAAGGAGGACAGAGACTGGAGGCAAAGAGACCAGTTAGTAAATCCTGCTTATTCTCTTTCTTTCCCTCTGCCTCGAGAGTCCCACATACCAAGGCTCCAGATGTATTTGCAGTATGACTTTTCTTTCTAGGGGCTGCCTCACTGGTCTGGGTTTTCACTCTCTAACATATTATCCATGCATGCATGCGTGTGCTCATGTACACATGTGCATGCCCCCCCCCCCCCCCCCCACACACAGAGCATGGTTTTCACTCTGATCCTTCCTAGGCAGGATCAAGACTTCCTGTAGTACCCAGGTCACCCAGAAGTCATGTAAAGGAACAACAGGATATATTATATGAATAAAGGACCCCTTGTCTGTTAGTAAGACATGGTAGGGCCACGGGGTTTGGTCAAGGGATGTGGATGGGGCCATGTGGATGTATGAAAATTATAGTCAAGCTGCTTAGATGAATTTAATGTAAATGTTTCCGTTTTCTATATCTTTACAGTGTATTTCTTATGGAATGCATTGAAACATAGGCAGAATTCAAAAAGGCAATAAAAGAAAGGAATTGACGAAGAGAGGGAATTAAAAATGTGCATACACACAATAGACCCTGTACAAGAAGGCTCATGTGAAAAATCTTGTGCCCTGATTGCCATAAATTAGCCACAGAAGAGCTGGCTAAGGAAAATGGAAACTGACCTCTCCCAGAAAGAAAGAAAAGAGTAAATGTTAAATGAAATAACACATTTTCAAATGACGACTCAAAAACAAGCAAGTTTAAGGGGAGGAGTACTAGAGATTGTCTATGTATCTGGTTCTAATGGGGCAAGTGTTTCTAGGTTAATAACTGCAGGAGAGCAACTAAATTATAGATAGTCCTTGTTAACAGCTGTACATCTTGGAAGGTAGAGAATAATACAGCTTAAGTAGATTTCCAAAAGATATTGTACTTAAAGGAAACTTTAACTAATACCTACATGATCTTTAATGTTGGAAGTATTGTCTTTAGAACATTTATTTATTTTTTTCCCTTTGAAAACAAAGTGGTATCTGCGGCTTTTTGTCTCCCTCGTATTAAAATATAGGAGAGAAGTGGAGATGATCTGATCTAAATGGCGAGGTGGAAAGAGGGCAGGACCATTTTCTGTGTTATTGAATCCCCAAGATATCCTCGAATATCGTAAACTGGAAATGTGACTATTAATCACAATGGTGCAACTCTTATCTCAGAGGGAAACTATTGCATATGCTCATGCCACTTTGGACATCTGTGAGAATAATGTGGCTGCACTGGAACAATTGGTGTTAATAACTCCCTTTGCACTCCTGGGAGAACGCACAAGGTCCATTTCATACCCTGGTGATGTCTATGAGGTAGCGAGGAGGTTAGCTGTATACGGGAAGCATGAAATCACAAAAGAGAGCATCCAACACTGAGGTCACTGGTGGGCATCGAGGTTGGCGGGCTGATGGAGACAAGATAGCAAGAGTAAACTAGATTATGTGCAGTGCTAGGATTTAAAGGTACCTCTTTCACTGCTCAAACACTGAAAGCTGGATCAGCTTCGGTTCATGGTGTCAGAGTCTGATAACTCTCCTGTTCACACAAGGTAGAGCACTAATCCTAATAGGGGTTGCTTCCAAATAGTCTATAAACTTAGTGTGGCTTCCACCCTCTAACCTCCATAGCTGAGAGATGATGGGGATAAGCTGCTCGGTTTCAGTGTGCCAGATCTTCGGGCCTGAAACATTTCTTCCTTCCTTCCTTTCCTTGTAAGGCCAGGACACTTAGTCTTCCAAGTGTCTGTACTAATTAAATGCAGGTCTAGTATGCCAAAAATGTTTTGAATGTAAAAGATTAACGAGAGAGAAAACTTTTGTGGAAGGAGGGAATTGAGACAGGAGAGGCCCCTCCTAGTTGGCATGGTTTTAAGGCGGAGGTAATCTTGAGGTCTTAGGAACACGAGCAGTGCAATTTTTTTAAGAGATGCTTGGCTCCAAAGGGAAAGAATGAACAAAATCTTTCAGGGACTAAGGCAGAAGCCACCCAGGAAGGCTCACAGTGATCCTGGGTGACAGATGAGCTGTAAGTGAACTGTCTGAGTAAATGAGGGCGAGATTAAGCCATCCTACGTTCGCATCTTCTGCCCATGTTACCTCTTGTTTTGTTTCAGAGCTCTCCATAAGGGGAACCCACTGACCATTTTGACCTTTCCTTCCAGACTTGGCATTTAGGGGAATAAATCAGGATTAGCGCTGCCATTAAGCTTCAGACACGGTGTCTTTAAGACAAAAGTAAGACCATTACTGGCGGCTTTTGCGCCTGGGACAATATTGCGTTGCTAATTCAGGACAGTAAGAATTAATCAGTAGGAGAAACTTGATGTTCATGTGGGCAACGCCAATCTCTCCCAATATTTTGACTATTCCTTGTTCCATCAGCTGGCCGGGGGGAGGTGAGGAAGGAGACAGAGATTTGTGTTTTGGGAACTCACCAGCGCTCAGATGTCGACTAACGTTTTGCGAAGCAGAAAGATTTTTTTACAAAAACATTCCACAGTGGTCAGACTGATGAACATATTTGGAGACGCTGAAATGATGTAATAACGGCAACAATGTTATTTTTACAGCATTAGAAGAAAGGAGGACAACTACCAGCTGCCAAACTCATTGGTCACATTGATCCCGAATAAACCCTGGGTGAGCCTGCCCGATATTAGTCATAGGAGTTAAGCCTGTGAATCTGTTAGGACTTAAGACACATTACTTTTAGTTGGGAGGGTAAGAGAAAATCTTCTGGCATATGGTAAGAGGAAGGGTAATTTAGTACACTTTCTAAATGTTTTGAAAAGCTGTGCTGAGGCAATATTTGTTTTTTTGGATGAATATCTTGTATTCTCAAGAGAAAATGGCAATCTCTCATCAGAGAAAGATGGGGGAAGTGCACTGAAGGGGGAAAACACTTTACTGTAAAGTCTTTCAGATTTTGAAGAAAAGATTAAAATAAACCCAGTAACATGTAATATCATTTTCACATGCTCTGAATTCACATTTGCTGAAGGCTGACAAAGGCATGATACCTCCAAGGAAGGCACCTTTCTTTTTCTAAAATATTTTAAGCAATTGCCCCTCACAACTCTAGTAGCTGTCGATACTATTAATGCTCCCATTTCACAGATGAGGAAACTGTCATTTACTATGATCCTACAACTTGATATGGCGAATGAGACTATATAAAAATGCGTTTTATTTGTGAAACGGGGCTCATGTATCAGGCATATTAGTCTCCAGAGTGCAAGATTCTAAATGTGTAGCTAAACTACGGAGAATTTCAACTCTTTGGAGGTAGTGGCCTTGCTGATAAGGGGCACAGGAGTTGAAATGGGACAGGTCTGGGTTCTTCCACTTACCAGCTGCGTGAAATAAGTAGGCTCCAAGCCTCATCTATGAAATGAAGGTTGTAGTTCTTTCGTAGAGTTTTTGTCAAGATTGAGTTATATAGCATAGACGCAATGCCGATGCACCAAGTACTTAGTAAAGAGTAATTAGTTTGGGTTTTTTTTGAGGAAGATTAGCGCTGAGCTAACATCTGCCGCTAATCCTCCTCTGTTTGCTGAGGAAGATTGGCCCTGAGCTAACCTGCATTCTCATCTTCCTCTTTATATGTGGGGACACCTGCAATAGCACGGCTTGACAAGCGGTGTGTAGGTCCACACCCAGGATGCGAACTGGTGAACCCTGGGCCACCGAAGCAGAACGTGCAAACTTTATCACTGTGCTACCAGGCTGGCCCCAAAGGTAATTAGTTTTTGAATGACAATTATTGCATATACTTAGTAGTTTTACTTACTCTTTGACCAGTGATGGCCAAATGTGAGCCCTACTCTAGATTCTCAGGCTCAGGCTAGTTGGGGACATAATGCTTTTGGGTTTCTGGTTCCTTTTCTCTACCCCAAAGCAACCAATTACTTAAGTAATTTGTTAAAGGCCACCCCATGCCACTGTTTTCTCTAGATCAGCCCTGCAAATTACAAACCACTCTTTATTTTCTCCTCGATCAGGAAAGATTAGTGATGCTGTACCAAGACGTCAGATGAGTTTCAGCTCTAGTTCTTTCTGGCGCTGAATAATAATTGGTTCAAAGCACATATCGAGGGAAAAGACTGTCTGAGTCCTTCACAATGAAATTGCTTTTCTTAAACAGGTGATGTGCTGAGACCCAGAAAGTAAAGCCCCTACAGAGACCCGCTCAATCATCTGTCAATCTTTTACAAGTCAATTCAGAATTTACCTATGCCAGAAATTGGCACTAATTGCACTTGATTTCAACGACTTCCACATTACTCTCAGAATTTCAATTATGAGTCTGTAAAAATAATTGGCTCTTTTTACACGACAAAAGTTCTTAATAACAGCAGTTTAGGATCTCTCTTCAACTAGCCTATGTAGTCCTTGAAGGCAGGCACTATGTCTGCCACGTTAAATGTGGATGAAGGCTATAAGAGAAAGAGAAGATATGGTCTCTGCCCTCAAGGAACGTGCGATCCAGTTGGAGATGCTGATCTGCAGCTGTTAAGCAACATTTTCCGGGTGACTAGATGCAAATTCTAGCGCTCTGGAAATTCCATGAACCCAGCAGGTGGAGAAAATACTACATTCAGGATTGTCATCAGCTCCCTAAGGAGACTCAACTCTGAGTTTCATAGAATGCTTGCTCTTTTGGAGGGCAAAGAAAATCACTATGAACATTTGGAGAAAATCGAAACGCTATTTTCTTTTATGTAACATTTCTATCTAGAACGTGTTCTCAAAGTCTGTTCTTTCCCAGGACACGAACATATTATGCTCTAGTCTAGCATTTTTCATCTGTAGTTTGTGATTTATTACCAGGGCAGGAAATTTATTTAGGGGACATTTTTAAAACACAAAGGAGAATAGAAAATATTAGAGACTTAATAAAAAAATGAGTTTATGAAAATTGTTGTTTTCCGTATATGTACAAGATCACAATGTAAAATGTATCTCTGACTATGGCTTGCAGTTAAACAGAGTTTGAGGAGTGATGCATCTAGTCGGCACCCAGAAAATGGACCAGATATTCTTTATAAGATAATAGAAAAGCTTGATGCTTGCAGCATGTCTTCCCATCGAAGAGAATTACCTCATGTGGTGGTAATATTTTCGTTGTTAAGTTCAAAATTTCGTTGTTAAGAACAAAATTCAGTCATGTTACTGATAACACTATAGTGAAGACCTGGCTTAGAGAAATGGCCACAGTGGCCTTCCTAATGCTTCACACCAGAAGTGGTAGAGATACATGCCACCCAGATGCCCTTAGAGCTAGACAACTCCATATCTCACGGGAGTCAGAGCCTACCTTGTGATAGACTCTCTGGACCACGGGATTCAAAAAGAAAGAACTCAGAAGCATTCTTTCTCCCAAACTCACCAGTAAGTTCTTCTCCTTGCATCTACAAAGGGGTAGAATTAACGAGAGACATCCAGATGAGTGATCTAGGCAAGGGAAGGCGAGGAAGACTAGAGGTCTAGAACGTTATTTTAGTGGAAGACCCCAAATGGAAACGTGAAGGCTTGAAACATGGAGGCTATGAATTCTCCGATGCACGCTCTTCTTGCAGAGGGTAGCGTTTGAGACATCACTGCCTTCCCCAACTTACCTGCCCTGGCTTAAGAGTTATATGATCAGCTGGCATGTGGGAAATCCATTGGGAGAAGTAGCTTATTAGATAGGCCTGCACACCACTTAAGAAACTAATATACTATATATGGACTACATTTTCTTTGTGCACCCTTCTGGAAGTTCCATGGGCAATTAAACTTTTGTATGCGTAAGACTCTGAATTGGATGAGAACATTCATTAAGTTAACTCGAAGCCTCAGCTTACAGAACCATTTCCTATCTCTAAAGATGCCTGACCACATTATACAATTCGCTCACCAGAGGCTGTGCAATGAGTCCAAACGGCAATGTAAAAGTATTCCCAATAACAGAGCATCATTCTAACAAAATGTCTAGAATTTTAACATAAATACCCTGTCAATTTCCAGGAAGAAATGATCAAAAATTAAATTTCTGGACTTTTCTAAATAAATCAAAGATAAAAAATGTTAGGTGAATCAAAAGAAAGTAAATTCAGCTTCCTTAAGTTCAAGAGAAATGTATTAAATTCCGAAAAGTATCCCTATCACCAAGTTTTCTTATTCTGGTCATTATTAACCAAACGTGGCTTATTCTAATGCCTGAGTAGAGTTGGTGGGGTTTTCTTCATTACCTGCATCTTGGGCTGGTCTTGTATGGGAGTACAGTTCCCGTAGGCCTTAGAATTGGAGTTATTTTGACACCGGTATTATCAATCAGGATTTGATCAGAAAGCAGAAGCCATTCCAGGTTAATTCAATTAAAGAGATATTTGTTATGGAAATAGAAACTGATACAACCTTTTGTAGAGCTGCAGGAGCTGAGAGCAGAAGGCCACTTTCAGGAAATGTCAAAGTGCGACTCACAGGGAAGTCACAACAAATGATCCCAGCCTCAGCCAAGCGGATAATTCTGAGTGGAACCCCCAGAAGCCATGGGAAGCCACCACTGTTGTTCTGAGCTTCCGGCTTCCAATGGCTTCCCCTCCACTTTCCACTTCATGGGAATACCTCTCACTGGCCAAAATTAAGGGTCTAAAGATTACCCTGGCACTAGTCCTCCACCCATGAAAGTTTGAAACACAAGCAAATTTCCAGGCTTTGAGGCCATTACACAAGTAAAACATTTTTCTTAAAAACCAGTACTTGGTAAAAATCTAGACCTTTTAACAGTTACCGGAAGAAACTCAGTAGCAGTGAACGATTTAGTTGCCAACAAGTCCTATACAATTTTATGGAATGTATGGCTTGAGGACCTGAAGCCAGTTGTGAGGACCCTCCCACTCTGAGCTTGAGGCAGGCATATATTGTATTGGAGGGAAAATGCACTTATGCATAGTCTCCTCTCTCAGAGAGCAGACTTGTAATAATATTTTCTTGCTGCAAAATTTAGAAACTTCCCAAGTCTTCTTTAGGTTGCTTTGCTTTGCTATCGTATTTAATCTCATTTTGTGTTATCTTTTGACCTTGTGCTTTGACCTTATCTTTTGACTTTGTGTTGTCTTTGACCATTCAGCGCCCTAATGCTGAATATGCCATGGCTTCTGTCTAATCACACAGTCTCTATTCTATTTGTTTAAGACTTCTTTTAGAGCAGTTTTAGACATACAGCAAAATTGAAAGGAAGGCACAGAGGTTTTCTATTTGCCCCCTGTCCTCACACATGCATAGCCTCTCAATTACCAACATCACTCACCAGAATGGTACACTCTTAACCAAGATTGAACCTACATTGACTCATTGTAATCACTGAAAGTCCATAGCTTCTCTTAAGATTCGCTCTTGGTGTTGCACATTCTGTGGGTTTGGACAAATGTATAATGATATACCTCCATCATTACAATACCAGAGAGTAGTTTCACTGCCCTATCCGTTCTAATTTTATGAGCTAGCATTTCCTATTGCTACTAATACTGGAATTAATGCCCATGAATTCTACTTCTTAGATTTCATGTGTTTTGTTTCACCTGGAGAGTCACCTCTAGCAGATTGCTGCACAAAGCTGATGCAGTTTTGAGAGTCTGTGCCCCTCAAGGCCCAGTCAGGCTCTATACGTTTGCCATGGGTCCTTCCCCAGAGCCTGGATTTTCCTTGCTGTTTATTTCATCAGATCTTGAATAACTCAGAAACGTGAACATCAACAAAAATATTTTCTTCTGCCATAAGTCTTTCTGGAGTAGTGGAACGTGTCTCTTGGGTTCTCTTGATTCCCATGTTCATTCCAGGGAGACTCAGTTGTGTTTTCACAACTAACTTAAACTTGTCCCTTTCTTTTTCTACCCCCTGAAGAGCTCACTCTGTTTGCTGGATCTTCCACTTTCCTTTTCAGACTGTTGCTTTTCCAACATACTCCTCTAGATTTAGGCTTGCTCCACAACCGCCAGCATGCCTGTCCCGTAAGAAGCATGAATTCAATGAACCACAAGTCTGCCAAAAGGATGCACTTTTCAAACAAATGTGTCCACTTCCTCCACCCCATCCACACATCAAATGGTTCCAGCCAGGCAGCATTCTCTCTTCAGATGACCATCTAACCTAGCACTGAACTTCAATATAAGACAGTAAATCGTTGTGTTTAAGAAACCAGATTCTGGAGCTAAACTGCATAAGTTTGAATCCTAGTTACTTTACTTCCTAGCTAAATATCCTTGGGCAAATCTTTGAAATTACTGTGCCTCAGTTTCCTTATATGTAAAATGAGAGTACTAACATTCCTTCCCTTGTGAGATTATTGTAAATATTGAAGAAACTCATTTGTAACATTCTGAGATTAGTACGTGATACATGGCAATAGGTGTTATGTGTTACCTTCCCTCTACCTTCTCCTATTCATACATTTCCCAGGCATTTCACCTCAGGAGAGAAAGGATACCACCTACAATCACCAGAGCAGCATCACGTCCACCTATTAATGCCTTAAACGTGATACTCTAGTTTTCTTTTCTGATATATCCATCAGACTTTTATAAACCACTAGTTGACAGTTGATTCAAGTCTCATGGGAGTGACTATTTGTAGCTTTAGGGGTGTGCCTCCCCCTGGTTTTCTGGATCCAGGATCCTTCTGGAAGAATCATTCCAGTGAGCTTCTGAAGATCTTGCTGCCCTTCCTCTGGCAGTTTTCTTTGAACCCCAATCACCCTTTCTGATCAAGTAATAACTGAAAGACTCTTCTCTAATCCTGTCTAGAAGCCCAGCTAAACCTAGGTACATCACCTTTCCCCTTTCATATCTGCCCAGCCTAACCTCCAGGATCTCTTTGTCCTTTTCGTATTGGCATACCCTCTTCTGTAAGAGCTTAACCTTGCCCCTAAGAAAATCTCTGTCTTCCCCTTAACCAACTTTTCTTTATTTCTCTTTAATTCTCCCAACAATCATGTTCTGATAGTTTTTAAACCAGTTCAGTTCCTCCTTGTTATCTGAACAATCTTGGTTTCTGAGGACAAAGTATTCCTGGCATGGCACAGATCTTTTTCATTTGCCTTCTTAGCTCTTGGGTTTGAATAAATTTCATTAGTTTGCTTCTTGACCTCAGACAAAGATGGCCTATCTCTTATTTAATAAGTGTTCCTTTATGGGGGGGGCAGGCTGTTCATTGATGCAGTCGCCAGCCCTCCGAGCCAGAATCCAGTCACCTGAAGACAATGGATTGGGCAGAGCTCTTTTGAGACAAACCATGCGAATCCAGGGTGTGAGCCTTTCACACTTCACCCCCTTGACATTAAATGCAGATCAAGGAAAGGATTGACTCAGATTCCTACCTATGCCTGCTATGAAGCTCTCTTGCTCAAACAAAACTTAACTGCTTCTAAAATTTAAAGCCCTAGTTTGAAGGCCTTGACGAAAAACAAAATACAATGACGTTAAATCATTCCATTCAACCAGTGCTTACAGAGCCTGCACAGTGATAACTGACAAAAGGACTCTCTTTTTCCATGATCTTCTAATCCTTTTCTGGGCCTCCCCTGGAATACTAGGCCAGGCTGCCCCTGTGAGATTCATGGGCAGCAGCAACGTCATGAGCACGAAAGCTTGAACAGTTAGCTCCCCAGGGTCTGTCTCGGCTAATAACTAGCTGCACTACTGAAAAAAACAGCCAAACGTGCCTCCTCAAAATAACGAGATACAATTATAGAAGCCCTGGGTCTACAAAGTGCGAAATAAATAAATCTCTAGCTGCATCATCAGAAGCAAAGATCACGTGTTATTTTGGTCCCTAAATATCGGTCCTCATGTCTATCTTTCAAGGTTAATAGACTGTGCATCACTCCTTTCTTCTCTTGAAACACCAATAAACAACACTCTGTAGCCATAGGAAGTGGATAAAGACCAAAATGTTAGCTTTCTTATTGGTAAAAGCTGAGTTGGAGGATATGGCATAGGTATGCATTTTCCTGATTTTTCACTCTATATTTATACTTAGCCACATGGTCACCGTGAGCTGGGCCACCACAGGACACCCCTGTAGGAGTCTCTTGACCCAAGAAGCTTAGCACACAGAGAGAACAGACCAGAATATAGACTTGCCATAGACAGGCAGCTTCAAAAAGAGAACCTGGAATTACCTCGTTGTTCTTCCAACTTGCCAGTCAGAAAATCCCATAAGAAGGAGTAAGTCAGTGAGCGTGTGGGAAAGGCCACAGGCATGAGTCTATTAGAAGTTCCCTCATGGGAACATGAGGTCAGGTTGACACTTTAGACTGTGCTTTTAAAGAATTGCCTTGATATTAAAGGACTAAGAGGCTGAGTAGGGAATTGTTCACCAAATCCCAAGGATTTTTCTAGTATTCTGCCCCAGTTAGTAAATGTAAATAATGTGGCTACAGACAAGTTAACCATTTGATCAACATTGCAATGTTGGTCATATTAACAATAAATCACATTAACCATCTAGAGCTAATGTTGATTGTTCTTCTTGCCCATCTGTAAGACTTATCTCATTTTATAAACTATAGAGTTTTAAATTCAGGTTAGAAAATAGATCCAGGGGATTTTTAAGAATAACATTTCCAGTGTATTTTAGTAAGAATCCAATTCGCATGTAACATTTTTGAAATTTTTCTTGAAAGTGCTTTGAAAACTGTAAGATATGGTACAGAAGTATGATATTCCTTTCTACAAATCTAGAACTTTATACAGTGGCTTTTTTCTAATTGACCATATCTATTTTTAAAGATAGATGAATGGACACAGGCAAAGTTTATAAAAAGCAACTGTCCTGTTAGGAGATTGCACCTCAGTAGGTTGATGGGGTAAGCTTTTTCTTTATTGTTTGAACAAAAATTGGAACCCTTGCTTTTTTTAAAATAAGTAAGAAGCATCAATAATCTCAATTACCTAACCCAATTATTATCTTCATTTTTGTATTTTCCCTTCTAGGCTCTCCTTCTATCATGTTCTTTCTCAAGAAACCACATTAGTCTTGTGTACCTTTTCTTTAAGACTACTTATTTGTTACAAAATCTGTATTAGCATTGTACACAAGCTGATTCCAAAATAGTATCCACTTACATATAGCTAGTAGGCTCACATATGCCCAGTGTCTCCCTTTTTCTATCAACAAACTTCATTCAGGCAGTCTTGTGAATTAGTTGGGGTCCGTGGTGACCTCAGATACTAGCTGTGATTAATATCCAATTAAAGCCCTTCCCACGCCATCTCTTTCAGCTTCTTCATGGGAGAGTGTTTGAAAAGGTACATAAATATCCTTAGCAAGTAGGAGGCATTCCCAACAATACCATTATCTGGCATTGAGCTTTACAATTTATAAACTCAGGTCAAAACATCATGTTTAATTTCTCTTGTGCTGTAAATTATTCTTTAAAAAGTAAGGGTAACTTTAACCTAAAAATTTCCTATAAGTGAAATATTCGATAAATAAAATGGATCCAGAATCTCTTAATCAACTACATGTGCCCAGACCAGATTACTTTTTCCTGGGGCCCATAATATAAGACAAGTCACAAACCAGGCGATTTTGTTAAAAGGGAATGAGGTCTGCTCACAGGCTCACATAAATTCAAAATAAGAATATCTAAAATAAATCTTCGAGGTTCCCTCTTGTTACCAAAGTAATGCAGAGGTGTTTGTAAACCAAATAATAATGAGAGGGGGAAGGTGGAAGAGACAGAGAGAATCACAGAGATAGTTTACCACTTTTAAGAGGTTAGCAGGTTAGAGATCCTGCTCCCTCGAGACACCCGGAACCTCTCTTTTCCCTACGTAGGACAGTTTGCAAAATAGCTTCTGGGTAATTTCTGCCTCTCACACTTGAACCAGACCCTGCATTACTCTCACCTCTCTCGGAAGTGGTTGAGTGACGCTGTGATGCTGTTCCATCTGACCCACTGTTGGAATAAATTATCATCGTGGTCCTGTTAGCAGGCCCGGAACAAGATAGTGCTATGACAGGTTTAATATAGGAATAATGTAGACTCAAGTGTAAATAATCAAAGTTGTAATTCAAGTACAGCTTACCTGTGACATAATTTATCAATGTCACTAGACTCCTTCAATGAAATTACAGCTTTATATGTAGAATTTAGATGTACACCATTCATTGCAATACATGAAGAATGTTCCTATTAAACATAGCTACTAGATACATTAACATCAAGGGGCATGTCTTTATTCGAATAACTGAGCCTCCGTTCTCTTTTCTCCTTCCACCAAACTGAATCCCTATATTGCTTACTTTCTAGATTCAATGACTGTAACCTTAGTTTAAAAATGATTATCCTCCTTTTGGAGGGCAGTCCAGAGAATAAAAAACAAGGTTAAGAAGGTGAAGATGCCAACGGTTAGGCAAGCATGAATTGGCGAAGAGAAAAATAAAAGCTGATGTCAGAGTCCTAGCGTATACCAGAAACTATCTTTTATTTGCATCAGTATTTCTCTAGAGATTTACATCTTACTGGGATGGAACAAACGCCAAAGGAGAGCTTGACTTTCTGTTAACTGATTTTTAAAAATGAGTAAATTATAAGAATGTAATATAAATTATGCCAGGATACGGCTATTTCAAAATGGCCTTGATATCATGTATTAGCAGAAAAAAGAGAAAAAATAACAGAAAGGTTTGAAAACAAATTTTTCTAAATAGAGTAGAGGAGCAGAGTCTATGATTGTCAGTTTTTACCAAGGTTTATCAATCTGAAACGCATACCCGTAGATCGTCTCAGTAAAAATCAATCTTGGAAAAATGCTGAAGTCATCCACACTCTTTTATTCTATTTTCCTCTCTTCATTTATTCCTCTGCCTCTTGACTTCAAATAAAAGACTGTCCTGGGCATTTCTCATGGAGGGCTAAACAACATATGTTTAAGGAGATTTAATAAGACAACATTAAATTAGTATGACATATATACTACCGTCCCAGGCTTTCTGGAGGATAATTTAATATCAAAAGCTTTAGAAGTATGTATGTTCTTTGCTCCTCAGAAATTCTACTTCTGGAGATAAATCCCAAATCCATCATTTAAAAGTTGTTGAGATGCACAGAATGTTGGTCATTGCAGCATTCTTTATAAAAACAAAAACTGGAAGCACTGTAAATGGCTGACAACAAGAAGCTGGTCCTTTTGGTTATGACAAATCCATGCATAGAAAATTTTGCATTCCTAAATGACCGAGCCATAAATGTAGAAAAATGTCTAATGACATGAGAAAATTCTTGGTATGTACTAAGTGATGAAAAGCAGGTTAAAAACAGTTTGTACAGTATGATCTTGTCTTTGTCTGGGCTGCTATAACAAAATACCACAGACCGGCTGACTTAAACAATAATTTATTTCTCAGTTCTGGAGGCTGGTAGGTCCAAGACGAAGATGCTGGCAGATTCGGGGTCTAGTGAGAGCTCGCTTCCCTGGTCATAGGCAGCTGTCTCCTCTCTGCGCCCTCACACGGAGGAAGGATGAGAGAGCGTTCTGAAGTCTCTTTTATAAGGGCACTAATCCCACTCCCAAAGCTTCCACCCTCCTCCCCAAGGGCACACCTTCAAATATCATCACACTGAGGATTAGATTTCAACATAGGAATTTTGGGGGGACACAAACAGATCTCAATTTTGCAAAAGAAGCTATATACATAATATAAAATTTTATAATCATAGAAAGGACTTGTCTTTAAATTTAGAGATTATGAGCAATTACATAATAGCAATAATTCATTGAACAGTGTTCTCTGTGCCAGGCACTCTTCTAAGTGTTTCACATGTACTACTTTAATTTAATTTAATTTAATTCACATAACAACCAGGAAGATAGGTATTGTTGTCACACTTAGAAAAGGAAGAAACTGAAATACACAGAGATTAAGAGTTTTGATCAAACTAACAATGGCAGTTATAGAATTGAACCTTGGCAGTCTATTTAGGGAATGCATTTTTAATTACTACACTATAGCAGCATCTCAATTTTTATTCACTTATGTTTTACGTCTTTGTCCAAATTTTCCAGAGTAAATATAAATTATTTTACAACCAGGAAAATTATCTAACAAATCTTATTTTTAAATCATATTAGATATTGTAAGGGAAAAGAAAAAAGCTCCTAAGTATGTAGAATAATATTTCTATTTCAAGAAATAGATGTTCTGAAACTAAATTGATGGATTAGAGTTTCCTTAAATTTTCTTTTGGGATACAATAAAACCATGTAGCTGATGAAATAACAAATGACAACATTCCTGCCTTACTAGTCACCCTTTTATTTTTTATTTTTTTTATATAGATCATCAACCTACCCAAGAAACATGATATTTCCATAATATGACTGTGTCTGTGCTTGGTTCCAATTTGTCTCCTTCATTTCTCCTTTCTAAAGAAGCCTAAACATCTCATGTAGACATATGACAAGTTGTTTTCCTTATAAATAAGGAGAGAACAGAGTACAGAAAACGATACCATTGTGGAATTCAGCCTATCATCCTTCTTTCAAAAAGAATCGGTCACAATTTGCGTTGTTGGAGCAATCTGTCCCTTGTTACCGATTTATATTGCTCTGTGGGACTGTGTTAGAAAAACATTATTATTATTAGCAGTAGTAATACTTGGCAGCCATTCAGCACATTTCATCAAAGACTCCAAGAGCTTAGCCATCAATCAAACTTGCCTTGGTGTGCTCCTGGGAGGAGGTGGTATTATTTCTGTTTGGAACAGAGGTTAAGTGACTTGCCCAAGGCCTTGAAGCTACTGAGATTCAGAGTTGGGAATTAAACCCTGGAGACTTGACACCCAGCATCCCACTCTCCTTCCTGGAGCACATTCCCGCTGCCTGTCTGAAAGATGTAGGGATAAATAAAGCATCTAATAGAAAAATGTCCTGCTCCCCAGCATGGGTTCTTATGTTCAAGCTCTTCTGGC
Source organism: Equus quagga (assembly GCF_021613505.1). Classification (NCBI taxonomy): domain Eukaryota; kingdom Metazoa; phylum Chordata; class Mammalia; order Perissodactyla; family Equidae; genus Equus; species Equus quagga. The sequence continues at coordinate 73,344,982 of NC_060282.1, forward strand.
ATTAAATTGAAAAAGCACAAGTAGTTGTATTCAGAACTCGAGCTGGTACCTTTCAGTTTTGGCACTCATTCCATTCATTCTTTCACCAAATCTTTATTTAGTGCTACCATGTGTTAGACAATAATTCAGTTGTGACCAGACACAGCCGTGGCCTGCAGGGAGTTTTCAGTCTAGTAGAAAAGAGACATAAACAAACAGACCATTTAATACTGTCTTGTTGCTTAGTGTTTTTACTGTGTCATGATCCACATTTGAAATCTAGATCCTTCCTCTTTAGCCATATATTATAGATCTTAATGACATAACATGTATATCACAACAATCTAAAGCCACATATAGTATATACACATACCTAAAAATCAGATTTGGTTCTTTAATTTTAAGTAAAGTATAAATAGGTGAGAATCATTCCATATTGTTTTTTAGAAGTCAGTAGAGGATAGTTACTGAGAAACTTTAGAGTTAGAACATGACTCCTGAGGGGCAAAATTATTTCTTGTTATTTACTTTTACTGTGTTGAAAGATAATTATAAGATTTAAAAACCTGTTGATGGGATTTGAGTTCAACATGTCCTCACAGAAGAAGCAGTAGCATGTAGTATTCGTGATAGTTAATCTTCACATTTTTATTGTGGCCTCCCGTTTGCCAGGCACAGAGCTATATGCAGTGGCATGTACAAGAGGCTAAGAATCAGACCCTTTAGATGCTTATATTTATTAGGGGATGAGTTTATAACCTAGGTAGAAATTTATTCAAAGGAATTCTATGTTTCAGCACTTGTCACTTAAGTCCTAAATTCTCTCTAAAGATATATAATCCCCCAAATGCTAAGAATAAGGAGAGTGCATGTCATTATCTGTAGTAACCATCTTGTTTCTACTACTTACAACCACTGCAAAGTTTGAATAGTACGGAGTTGTGCACTCAAGTAGAAACTCCCAAGTTGAAATTTCAAATCTTTGATGGTGTTTTATTTCATCTTAATAAGCCCTTATTTCTTTCATGGTAGAATGAATATGGTTAAAATACCTGCTTAACCTATCTCTGAGGTTTGAAGGATCAAATGAGATCTTATAGGTAAAAACTATCTGGTAAACTGTGAAATATTATACAAAGTTAAGTAGTTATAATCCCCTTTGGAGGAACAAAATTCTTGGAATACATACACTTCTTTTTGGGGGGACATTTCTTGCTTAATATGTATGAAGATGATTATGATGATGATAATGTACTTTTTACTGTTTTACCCATTTCTGAATAGATGGAGGCAGCATCATCTCATAAACTCAATACTTTTTCTTAGATCATCTTGCTTAAAAGCCAAACTATGAACAACTTGTGTTTAAATGTGAAAGCTACATATATACTGATTTATAGCAGGTGCAAATTTCAGTCACAGTGAAATATATATTCATGATACAGATTCTCAGCAAATTAGAAATAGGATATAGCTTCCTTAATCTGAAAAAGGACCTCTATGAAAAATGTATAGCCAACATATTTAATGCTTTCCCCCTAAAATTGGGGATGAGATAAGCATGCCCCTTCTCATCATTTAGATTAGACGTTGTAGTAGAGTCTTGGCCAATGCAATAAGGCAAGAAAAAATACATAAAGACTGAAAAGGATAAATATAATACCTCTGTTTGCAGATGACATAATTGCCTATTTAGAAAATCATAAGAAATCTATACACACACAAGCACAGACACGCGCACACACACAACCACCAATGTTAATCAGATTCCAACCCAATTTACAAAAATCAATATCATTTCTATACATTAACAACAGACAGAAAATTTTAAAAAATACTACTTAAAAGAGAATCAAAACCAATTAACACTTAGGAATAAATTAAAGATTTCTACGCTAAAAACTAGAAACATTGCTGAGCAAAATGAAAGGGGATCTAAATAATTAGATATATCACATTCATAGAGTAGAAGACACAATATCATTCAGGTGTCCATTCTCCCCAAATAAGACCATTAAATCTAAAACAATCTCCATAAAAAATTGCAGCAGACCTTTTAGCAGTAATTAAGACACTATGTCTAAAAGTTACGTGGAAATGCAAAGGAGCCAGAATAGTCAAAATAATTTTGACAAAAAAGAACAAAGATGACTCATATTTCTTCAATTCAAAGTTTAAAGCTACAATAATCAAGACTGTAATATTTGCATAAAGATAAAGATATTCATAAAACAATGAAATAAAAGTCTTGAAATAGATTACACATATATGGCCAATTAATTTTGACAAAAAGGTCCACTTTAAAGGGGAAAGTAGAGATTTTTCAAAAAATGGTGTTGGAACAATTGATTTTGATATAGAAAAAAACTTTGATCTTTGTCTCATATCTAATGCCCAAGTTAATTAGAAATGAATCATACCAAAACAAAGGCTAAGAGTATAAAACTCAAAGAAAGAAACATAAGAGAAAATCTTTGCAACTTTGGGGTTGACAAAGATTTCTTATGTACTAACCACAAAAGAAAAAGAAAAAACATGATAAATCAGACTTTGTTAAACAAAAAGTTCTACTCTTCAAAAGACACCACTGAGACAATGAAAAGACAATATGCAGACTGGAAAAAAAATATCTTCAATGCATAACTAATAAAGAACTTGTAACAGGAATATCTAAAGAACTCTTATGATTCAATCAAAGAAAACCATACAATACAAAATAGGCAAAATATTTGTGTAAAAGTGTCACAAAGGAAGATTTTCAAAGGGAGGATAAGCACATAAAAAGATTCTCAACATCATCAGACAATAGGAAAATGTGAATTTAAATCACAATGAGGTACTACTTTATACCCACTAGGATGGCTAAGATTAAAAGAATGACAATACCAAGTGTCGATGAGGATGTGGAGCAAGTGAAACACTCATTGTTTGCTATTAGAAGAGTAAATTCATACAAAGGCTTTAAAAAATGGCCTGGCGAATTTTTGTAATGTGAATCATATGCTTACCGTAAGATATGGCAATTTTGGCCAATGCAATAAGGCAAGGTATTAACAAAGGAGAAAAGAAAACATATCTCCAAAATCTTAAACCTAAATGTTCATGGTAAGTTTATTCATAGTTACCCAAAAGTGGAAACAAACTAAGCCCATCAATAGATAAATATATAAACTGTTTCGATTCATACAGTGAATGGAATACTATTCAGCAATGAGAAGGAGCAAATTCATGCAATAACATGAATGAATTTTTAAAGCATTATACTGAGTGAAAGAAGACAGACAAAAAAGACTACACAATGTATGATTCTATTTGTGTGAAATTGTAGAAGAGGCAAAACGAATTTATGATAGAAATGCCCAGGGTGAGAGGCTGAGTTTGACTTCAGATGGGTATGAAAGAACTTTATGAATCATTCTATATCTTCACTGGGTGTGAATAAAACAGTCTGTATCTTCATTAAGGAGATGATTTCAAGGGTATGTATATTGGTCAAAATTCATCAAGCTGTACACTTAAATTGTTCACATGGATTGTATTGTATATGAAATTTATTTTAATAAAGCTTAGTGAAAAAATCTGTCACAAATATAAGAATTCAGGGAATACAAATTTCTTTGAAGTGATAACTGAACTTAATTTCCAATATTAAAACAACACTATAATGCTTCCTGACATAGGATGACTTTAGATTTAATACATCTGATAATTGACTCCTGTCGTCTGCTGATCCTGATCGTAAAGAAGGAGAGGAGTGGGCTAAAGTTTTATATTTTTTATATCTTCTTTTGAGGATGGGTATGAAAGATAGGAAAAAACTGTCTCATGATGACATATGGGACGTTTCAGTTCAGTATAGTGGTTTACATATAATTTTCACCACCTTTATTCTTTTTTTTAAAAAAAATTCAATTTATTTAAACCAAAAAAACTCAAAAATAGTTCACCCATCTCTCCCACCCCCCTCCCCCACCACCCCACCTCAGGCAATCACCAATCTGTTCTCTGTATCTATGAGCTTAGACTTAAAACATTTTTTTAAATTATTTTTTTAGATTCCACATATAAGAGGGATCTTAGGGTATTCGTCTTTCTCTGTCTGACTTGTTTCACTTAGCATAATGCCCTCGAGGTCCATCCATGTTGTTGCAAATGGCAGGATTTCATTCTTTTTTATGGTTGAATGACACTCTATTGTATACAAAAATATACACCATAATCTCTTTATCCATTTATCCATTCATGGACATATCTTAGCTATTGTAAATAATGCTGTAATGAACATGGGGGTGCATATATGTTGTTGAATTAGTATTTTCGTTTTCTTCAGATAAACACTCAGAAGTGGAATTGTAGGATTATGTGTAGCTCTATTTTTATTTCTACTTTTTTTTTTTTGTTTTTTGAGGAAGATTAGCCCTTAGCTAACATCTGCCGCCAATCCTCCTCTTTTTGCTAAGGAAGACTGGCCCTGAGCTAACACCAATGTCCATCTTCCTCAACTTTATGTGTGGGCCGCCTACCACAGCATAGCTTGACAAGCAATGTGTAGATCTACACCTGGAATCTGAGCCAGTGAACCCGGGGCTGCGGAAGCAGAACATGCAAACTTAACCGCTGTGCCACCCGGCCGGCTCCTATTTTCATTTTTTTTAAGGAAACTTTGTACTGTTTTTCACAGTGGCTGCATCAATTTACATTCCCACCAACAGTGCAAAAGTGTTCCCTTTACTCCAAATCCCCGCCAACACTTTTTAATTTCTAGTCATTTTGATACTAGCTGTTCTAACAGGTATGAGGTAATATCTTATTGTGGTTTTGATTTGCATTTCCCTGATGATTAATGATGTAGAGCATCTTTTTAGGTACCTGTTGGCCATCTGTATGTCTTCTTTAGAAAACCGTCTATTCAGATCTTCAGCCCGTTTTTTTGATTTTTTTTTTAACTATTTAGTTTATGTGTTCTTTATATATTTTGGATATTTGCCCCTCAGCAGATATATACTTTGCAAATATTTTCTCCCATTCAGTAGGTTGCCTTTTCATTTTGTTTATGGTTTCCCTTGCTGCGCAGATGTGTTTTAGTTTGATGTAGTCTCATTTATTTTTGCTTTTGGTGTCAGATTCAAAAAACCATCGCCAAGATCTATGTCAAGGAACTTATCACCTGTTTTCTTCTAGGAATTTCATAGTTTCAGGTCTTAAGATCAAGTCTTTAATCCATTTTGGGTTAATTTTTGTGTATGGTGTAAGATAGTGGTCCAGTTTCATTCTTTTGCAGGTGGCTATCCAATTTTCCCAGGACCATTTATTGAAGAGACTGTCCTTTCCTCATTGTATATGCTTGGCCCCTTTGTAGTAAATTAATTGACCATATGTGTGTGGGTTTAATTCTGGGCTCTTGATTCTATTCCATTGATTTATGTGTCTGTTTTTATGACAATATCATACTGTTTTATTTACTATAGCTTTATAACATAGCATGAAATCAATGAGCACGAGGCCTCCAGCTTTGTGTTTTGTCAAGACTGCGTTGACTATTTGGGGTCTTTTATGGTTCCCTACGAATTTTAGGGTTTTTTTTTCTATTTCTGTGAAAACTGCCTTTGGAATTTTGATAGGGATTTCATTGAATATGCATATTGAGTAGTATGGCCATTTTAACAATATTAATTCTTCCAATCTATGAGCATGAAATAGCTTTCTATCTATTTGTGGCTTCTTCACTTTCTTTCATTAATGTCTTGTAGTTTTCAATGTATAAGTTGTTTACCTCCTTGGCTAAATTTATTCCTAGGTATTTTATTCTTTTTGATGCAATTGTAAATGGGATTGTTTTCCTAATTTCTCTTTCTGATAATTCATTATTAGCGTATGGGAGTGCAGCAGATTTTTGTGTATTGATTTATATCCTGCAAGTTTACTGAATTTGTTTATTAGTTCAACTGTATTTTGGCAGAGTCTTTAGTGTTTTCTATAGAGATATGATATTATGTGATCTGCAAATTGTGACAGTTTTATTCTTCCTTTCTCATTTGGATGCCTTTTATTTCTTTTTCTTGCTTAATTGCTCTAGCTAAGACTTCCAATACTATGTTGAATAAAAGTGGCAAGAGTGGGCTTCCTTGTCTTGTTCCTGAACTTAGAGGAAAAGCTTTTAGCTTTTCACTGTTGAGTGTGACATTAGCTATGAGCTTGTCATATATGGCCTTTATTATGTTGAGGTACATGCCCTCTATACCTGCTTTGTTGAGAGTTTTTGTCATAAATGGATATTGAATCTTGTTAAATGTTTTTTCTGCATCTATTGATATAATCATATGCTTTTTATCCTTCATTTTGTTAATGCAGTGTATCACATTGACCGATTTGTGAATGTTGAATCATCCTTGCTGCCCTGAAATAAATCCCACTTGATCGTGCTGCATGATCCTTTTAAAGTATTGTTGAATTCGGTTAGCTAATATTTTGTTGAGGATTTTTGCATCTATGTTCATCAGGGATATTGGCTTATAATTTTCTTTCCTTGTGGCATCCTTGTCTGGTTTTGGTATCAGGGTCATGCTGGCCTCACAAAACAAATTTTGAAGCATTCCCTTCTCTTCTATTTTTAGGAAGAGTTTGAGAGAATTGGTATTAATTCTTCTTTGAAGGTTTGGTAGAATCCGATAGTGAAGCCATCTGGTTCTGGACTTTTGTTTGTTGCAAGGTTTTTGATTCAATTTACTTACCAGTAATCAGTCTGTTTAGATTTTCTATTTCCTCTTGATTCAGTCTCAGTAGATTGTATGTTTCTAGGTATTTATCCGTTTCTTCTAGGTTGCCAATTTGTTAGTGCATCATCGTTTATAGTAGTTTCTTATGATCCTTTGCATTTCTATGGTATCAGTTGTAACATCTCCTCTTTCATTTCTAATTTTATTTATTTGAATCCTCTTTCTTTTTTTCTTGGTGAGTCTAGCTAAAGATTTGTCAATTTTGTTTACCTTTTCAAAAAACTGGCTCTTAATTTCATTGATCATAATAATCCACTTTTATTCTTGTGCTTTATTTTTTGACATAACAGATGAACTCAAAACTATTTTCATTAACCTTTGTTTAATAAGCCCCTTCTTTTACATGATTGCATTTTGTACCTCATTAATTGTTTAAGTATTTTACTATACTCTCCTTCATCACTCTGAAGTAAAATTAATCTTAATCAATTTGGGTTCTCTTTTTCCCTAGTGTTGTGAATCCTAAATTCTGAGAAGCTTATTTATATATAGCCAAAGCATGGGGAAATGGCAAGGGCTGGCACCCAATGAGGTGTCCTCATTCTTGCTATCTTTAGTTGTTCTTGCTCTCACAGGTTACTGCTGCATTGTCCCTTATTTCTGACTACAAGACTCCTTCAGCTGTTACTCCTAGCTGGGGCCCCTCACTCTTCTCCTGGCATAGGAAACTCAGAAGGACTACCTATGGACTTTACCATCTCCAAGATATTCTTTGTTCACAATGGAATTATTCTTCTATCCTTAAATAATACTAAGGGTCTGGGAAATTAGGTAGGGTTATTTTGAGTCTATCTGCCTAGACCTATGCTGCCAATCAAATACCTGTAGTAGCTTGATGGGTAAATAGACAACTGTAGTAGGTGTGTTGTAGGAACTGTAACAACCTGAGGAACTTGTCCTGCTGGAAGAGGCAGACCAGCATTCAGCTCTAGTGGACTGCTTTTGTGTGCAAATATGGACCAATGTTCATAGATCTTCTGGTTTTCAAGAAAGTGGAAATAAGATTTCATGCAAAATTTCCCAGCAACAGGCCATATCTAGCCTGTGGACAGTCATAATAGTTTTCCATTGCTGTTGTAACAAATTATCACAAACTCAGTGGCTTAAAACAATACAAATTTATTATCTTACAATTCAGTAGGTCAGGAGTCTGCCATGGATCTCACTGGGTTAAAATGCATGTATTGGCAGGCTGTGTTCCTTTCTGATGATTCTTGTGAGATTCCATTTCCTTGCTTTTTCCAGCGTCTAGAGGTCAACCATATACCTTGGCTCATGGGCCCCTTCCTACATCTTCAAAACCAGCAATGTCATCTCTCTCTGGCCCTATTTCCATTGTCACAGCTCTCTCTGACCACAGCTGGGGAAAGTTATCCACTTTTAAGGACTCATGAGATTAGATCGGACCCACGTGGATAATGCTGGATAATCTTCCTATCTGAATGCTCTTAATTTTAATCACATCTGTAAATTCCCTTCTGCCATGTGAGTTAACATAATTACAGAGTCCAAGATTAGGATTTTGACATCTTTGGGGGACCATTATTCTGCCTACCACAGGTGCCACTTGTGACCTCTGACCCAGATATTCTATAAAGTCAACTCCACTCTGGGATTCTTTCTAGTCCCTAGAAAAGGGTTATGGACTTCTTCTACTTTCTGCTCTTCTGAGTTTACCAAGATGCTGTCACCCTTGCCCAAGTGAAGGTTGGTGTGGGGTGATCGCAAAGGCTCAGCGTTCCCCCAGACCTTCTCAGGGACCCGCAGGTGCTCAGGGAGCCCCTTGATTCCTTGCAGACGCTCTCCCATCCCAGGAGGAGATGTGGACTCGGCGAGCAGGGGGAAAGTCTTACTCTGGCCTCATTTGAGTGTTTTAAATCCTTAGTAACCTCAGGGCTAGGTTTTTGAAAGTTTATTTCAAAGTCACAGTTTGGTTGTGCCTTGAGGCTCTGGGCGCTACAGGGCAGCAGGTTTCACTGCCCTAGTGAAAGGAAGACCATCAGGTACCAGGAAATACTGAGAAGGGGGGATTAACTAAAATTCAATTCTTTTGTGAAAAATTTTATTTTGCTACTATTTTCTTTGAGAGATTTGTGCATATGTGTTCTGTAATAAGTAGACAACACAACTATTGAACATGAAAAACAATCAGCAAATATGTGCTTTAAAGTTCCTTTTAATTTAAAGCTTTTAATTGTAAAAGTTGTACTTTATATTCAATTTTCAGTTCTGCCTTGAATAAAAGGCTTAATGGTCATGAGTCAATAATAATAAGTGAAGTTTATTTTCCCATAACTTATGCTATTATGTTAAGCTTCAAGTCTTATAAAGATTAATAAATTAATCACCTTAACTCCTTATTAGGACAGGATGATTTCAAATAAGTTAATAATATCTTTTTCTTATTTCTTTGTAAAATTAGATGGCTTATTTGCAATACTTTCCAATTTCCAAATTGCTAAAAGTCAATCTTACTATTACCACTACTTTTAGGATGATTAGTGATTACAAAAGAAGATTCATTATTTCATTTCAAGTGCAGTTACGAGTATATGAAAAAGCCTTCCACCTCATTAATAATTAGAAGATGCAAATTAGAACAAGGACATATATTTCACTTGTTTGATAAAGAATTTTCAAAAGATAATAAAATCCTGATTGCCAACTGTGTAAAATAAATTAGGAAATCATTTATTTTCAACATCATTATGACAATAAATACAATAAAAGTTTTAAAATGTTTGTATTGATTGGAGTATCAAGTAGATCACAAAATACATAACAGCTCCAACGCTGCGGAGGTTTATTTCTTGTACATGTTACAGTGTTGGGTCAGTGAACACGTGGGTAGAGCCCTTCTCTACACAGTCATTTGGGTAGCCAGGCTAACAGAAGCTCTGCCAACTTTAAATATATGGCTTCCAACCTGGTACTAGGGATCGCTGTCATTCCAAACAACTGAAAAAAGAAAAGGGTATGAAGAAGTGTGCTCAGGAGGTTTGTGTGGGCCATTATTGCACGGGAAATCATTGGTTGGAACTCAGTCTCATGGTCACATTTATGTTCATTGAAGGTAGGGAAACATAGCCTGGCTGTGTCCAGAAGGAAGAGAACATGGATTTTGGTGAGCAGGTCAAATTGTCTGCTACAATATGCATAATATTTGATCTAGCATTTCTACATTTATCTTAAGAAAACATAAAGTTTATACTCAAAGATTGAACTACAAAGTTGTTTATTAAAGCAATGTTTATAATGGCGAACAATCAGATACTATCTGAAAGTTCAGCGATAAATAGTGTACTGATTAAAAATACATGATGATCATATATCATCAGAGAGAAAGAGTGGAATATTATACAAGAACAACTATAGCAACGAATGGTGCTATAGATGAATATTTAACTACTCACATAGAAAAATATGTGTGGTATATTATTAATTTTAAAAATCAAATTATGAACAGTATGCAGTGGTTGAACTAGCTTTTATAATAACATACATTGATGGGTGAAAAGTATCCCAAAATGATAATGACCAAGGCTATCCTAGCAGTTACTTCTAGATTCTGGGACAACAGATGCTTTGGTTTGCTTTGTGTATTTGTTGCTTTTTTTCTTTTTCTTTGTTTTTGATTTCTCTAAAATTACCATATATTTATTGAGTGTTCTTTTAAATTAAAAACTAAAGTCGGCTTTACTGCAAAAACATCTGGGCACATCTTGCACTACAAAAGTTCTCTCTTTCTCTAGATTGTTTTCATCATCACTTTGATTTCTTTGCATAGGTTACACAGACAACTTAACTCAAGAATCGTGTCTCTAGCTGAGACCTGTTCCAAGTTACTCTGCATGTCAGCACTCCCTTGAATTATGCAGGCGACACTTCCACATGACAAGGCCATCTCTCCACGATTTTCTTCTTGTACAGTGTGTTAAAGTACTTAAAAACTGGTTTTTTGGGCCGGCTCCATGGCTGAGTGGTTACGTTCATGCGCTCCGCTGCAGCAGCCCAGGGTTTGGATCCTGGGCGAGGACATGGCACCGCTCGTCAGGCCACGTTGAGGCAGCGTCCCACATCCCACAACTAGAAGGACCTGCAACTAAGATATACAACTGCGTACAGGGGGCGTTGGGGAGATAAAGCAGAAAAAAAAAGATTGGCAACAGTTGTTGGCCCAGGTGCCAATCTTTAAAAAAGACAAAAAGAAAAAAACAAAAAAAATGACTGGTGTTTTGACTTGGGCTAACTTGCCCATGTGACCAAAAGCAGAGTGTGTCTGCTGTACTTGTCTGAAATGATTAGAAATCTCTCAGATTACAGGGAGAGCCCCCTCCTTTGTTTTTCAATGCAATATTCTGCAACATAGTACACCAAGAACCAAGGAGAAACTGGGAGCGCTGGTGATCAGGAAAGAATGAGACACCTCACTGTGACCTACTGCTTGCTCCTAGGTATTCGCAAGCTTTCTTAAATCTATAACATGGCTAATTTTATAGCAAATCTCAATGAATTGCCCCTTGGCTCATTATTAAGGTCTAGCATTTAATTTTGACTGTCTCTCAGCATGGTGGCTTGTCAAGAAGTCTCATATGGCAAATCAGAGGAGAATCCTTATTTAATGTTTTCCATTACTTCCTTGGAAAAACTGCTCTAGAGCACAAATATTTATTTGTAACGGAAAACATTAGGAATTTAAAGATCATAAGCTTAGGATAGCAATAGGTACAATAGTTTAAACAGCCATTGAGGATCTATTAACATTAAATCATTATCCTATCTGCAAAGAACAATTGTCTGCTGAGTTATAAATACCAGCAAATGGGGCTTTGGGGAAGCGGTGTTCTATGGTAAATCCCCCTGAGGCGTTGTGGGGCCTCCAGGTTGCACGCTACACAAGGACTCGAAGCTAAGGCGCTGTGTCAGGGCTGGAATCTGACTATACTCACTTCGCCAAGCTACGCAGCCTGACATGAGGCTTCCTCTGTCTAGGCCCTTGAAGGAGGAGAACTATCTTCGCTTAGCACAAAGGTTCTGTTTGGTCTTTGCTGTCCTGGGTGTTGTTTAAGTCTGAAGCTATAATACACCTTATTAAGCTTCATTTGCAGTTAGACTCAAAAGATTTTTCAGGACAATATTGAAGGGTAGGATTAACATGAGCCACTTATTGACTAGCCATGGTGTTCATTCCTTCATCCATCCATTCAACACATATATACTCATTACTTATTATATGCCAGTCATTATACTAAGCTCCAGAGATGCAAAAAATGAACATAGAGGACCGTGCCTTCAAGGCATTTACAGTCCGGCGGTGGCATCATTTGAAAAATGACAAAGAACAGATAATGGAAGTGTGGACAAGGCATGCTTGTGAGAAACTATAATGGTCTCAACTCGCTTCACTACCTTGGGATGATAGGTAAAGTTCTCTGGGTCAAGCACAGGGCATGATCCTAACAGAGTTCTAAGGTTTGTGGAGCACAGTTGTGAGTAAGAAAACCCTCAGGTTTAAACATTCTCCAAATAATGTCCCTGGCCCCTTCTCAACCCTTCACCCCCAACATCCTCACCTCTGTTTTATTTAGCTTGAAACTCAGCCAGTCAGCTTTCATGTGAGTCCTTAGCTCAGCCAGGCACTGAGTAAGCTCTAAAGCTACACTGTCAGACTAGATGAAAAGAAGATGTAGTACAGAGCATCATTAGTGTTCTGATGATATTCCAATATTTGCATTAAGAGCCCATAAATATTTTTAATCAGAATTCAGAAATTCCTTGTGCCCAGCCTGATTTTCACAGGAAGATCCAAAGAAATTCGGTAGAGGTTTTTTACAGAGTCAGTGGGAGAAGATGGATTGATCTTGCCTGGACAAAAAGAGTTGAAATAAAAACTATGAGCTTACATAGGTCATGTATTTCTGGAGCATTTTTTTTTGTAGGTGTATATGGTTCTATAAAATTGAATTTGACTAACTCTTTTTAAAGTGACTTCTAAAAAATGATATTCTTTCTTGTGCAAAATAGAAAGTATCCTCTTTTTTCTCCCTTAGACATGAATATAAAAAGTAAAACAGAATGTCAAAATATGCTAGTTAAAATGCACGATGTCAGAGATTCAGTTTCATTGCTATTATGTTCAAGCAGCGTGGTACCTAAGAACAATGGAGCTGGAATGAACTCTTCCAGACCCAGGCTCCTTTATTCGAGAACAGTACTTTTCTTAGCGCTAATTTCCCTGATTGACAGCAATATTGGCAGTAAGAAGGAATTTATGGGTATCATTAATGACAAGCAGTGGAAGATTTTTGGTACTTTTTTTATAAGAAATATTCTGCCTTTTAAACTAATACTGTATGAGGACCTTTACTAAGATGAGGTTCATAGAACTTAAATGAAAATCTAACATGTGCCATTATGCCTGTATGCAGAGACAGTCTTACAACTTTTATGAAGCTAGGTGGGGGCCAGTTTGTCAACTGGAAGTGTGACAAAGATGAGAGGCCATCATGAGAATTTTTTGCTCTCCTCTTCATCTCTAATTGGTTACTCAGCCAAAGCGCTCCTTGATTGGTGGCCTGTATTAAACACTGCACTCAGTCTGATGCTTGGCAAATGAGATTGCTGCTAGAAACTAGACAGAAATGATGTGCTTAAATCCAGGAGATTACATTAACGTTACCATAAATGGAAAATCAAATTGTCATTGTCTTAGAGGAGTAGAGGAGGAAAAAAAATCTATTTATACCAGACACATCATAAAATTAAGTTACTTCACATAAAATATAAATTACTTAGTTCCCAAGAGAAAACCATTAAATATAGGCATATACAAAGCCAGTTTTGACTATAACAGAAATGAAATAAACTCAGGATCTGATTGTGCCACTACACAAGGGTGGAGTCACTAAATAGACCTCTTATAATGGAGGGACAGTCCATTTCTGAAATACCAAGGACTTTTTACAGCAGAAAATTTCATGACAAAGAGAATAAGGGGATGGGAGAGAGGGTTCCAGTAACACCTTTGCTAAGTGCTGTTTTCCATTGCCGAAGTCCAATTCTGATTACTTCTGCCATTTTAGAAGGCTCAAAGCCTGAGAATTTGACAAGGAAATAGACTAAAAAATTGAACCTGCATGTAAACTATTTACAGGTTTGCTAGCCCAGAAAAATAGGATGGGAAACAAACAGCAGCAGCAGCAAATTCAAAATTGGCTATAAATCTCAAATAGGCAGTTGAAGATTCACATTGGGCATGGTATTCTAGGATCAGCTTTAGAATAAGAGGTATTTTATATATATATGGAGAACGTCTTTCATTAGTTCTCTCAACTTATTGAAGAAAAATTGTAGCAGAAAATTGACATCCTTGGAAAAGTCCTATTCCTAGGGAAAAGCATTGTTTATATCTTCTGTTTTATTACTGTAAGTGCTTAAACTATTAGCAGCTTTGCTGAAGTACAGAGGGTTACGCTTCAAACACACAATTGGGGCTCAAATGTGGGCTTGCTCATTAGCCTCGGGCAGGACCTTTAGCCACTGTCGCTCAATTTCCTCTTTCTGCATAGCTCCGTGGAGAACTATACAGCCTCTCAGCAGAACTGCTAACAGCCTAGGGAAGCTCATGCCATCTCTGGGAGTCATCTGATACTGGGGGACAAAGCCAGGGCCTGTACACTGCCGAGAGTCATCAGGCAGCGCTTTAGGTGCTGGTCTGAACCCTAGGGGCATTGTCCTATCAGCTCTGGTGGTGTTGCACTTTATATTCTCGTGTGCTTGCAGAGGCAAGTTCTGAAATGGTATAGCAGTTTCCGACTGAGTTATTATCAAATGCCGGAAGTTGTTTCTACATGTAAATATGTCTTGAGATTCAGCCGAGCGAGTTACATTTTACTCATATTTTCACTCAGTGAAATAACATTTGAGAACAAACACCATGGTGGGTGGTGTGCTTGATAATGGGATTAAAAAAGAAAATCTGTTGCCCAATCTTCAAAGAGGTGACAGTCTAATGGAGGAGGCAGATGTAGAAACAATCATTGCCATGTAGTGTGCTCAGAGCTACAAGCGGTCACGTGACGCACTTTCAGAGTACCAAGGACGGGAGCAACAGGCTTGATCTCAGGACGCTGGAGGAAGCTGCCCATAGGAAGCTGAGCTGAGATTTGAGCTGGGTTTTGAAGAACGAGGTAGAGTTCACTATGTGGGAGCTAAACAAGGGGTGTTCTTATATGAGGTTAAAGGCAGAGCAAAGGCCCAGAAGAATGGACAATGTAGTGTGTTTAGAATAATTAGAGGTTTTTAATGAGTGAAATGGGGAGTGATAAAAGACGAGATTGGAAAAGTAGGTTGAGTCCTGAGCTTAAATGGGCTTTCGATGCAAATCCAGTGCAGGGTCTCAGCCTATCAGCTCAGCGTGGAACCAGTTCAGTGGCTTGCCTTCCCATTTGTATCATTTCCTCTGAAACACAATTGTTTCCCTTTCTTCTGGATCACCCATCAACATATATACATGTACTAACATTTACTGTCTTTAAATAAAAATTCTTTCTTAATGCTAGCTTCTTTAACCTACCTCATCCCTCTGAGCTACTGCCTTTATCTATCTATAGCTACTATTACCAGTTATGATGGTTAATTTTATGTGCCAATTTGACTAGACCACGGAGTGTCCAGATATTTGGTCAAACATTATTCTGGGTGTGTCTATGGGTTCATCTCCGGGTGAGATTAACATTTGAATGGATAGACTGAGTGAAGCAAATTGCCCTCCTTCATGTGGGTGAGGCTCATCCAGTCAGTTGAAGCCTGAATAAAACACAAAGGCTGACTCTCTTGTGACTAAGAGAAAATTCTTCCCGTCCGACTGCCTTTGAACTGGAACATAGCTTTTCCTTGCCTTCAGATTCTAACTGAAACATCAGTTCTTCTGGGATCTCAAGCCTGCTGACCGTTAGATGGAAATATACCATGAGCTCTTCTGGCTTCTCCAGCACGCCAGCTCACCCTGAAGATCTTGGGACTTGTCAGCCTCCAGAATTGTGTTGCATACCATAGATGCATCTTGAACGATGGACTGAGAATCCTGTAGGAAATCAGTTTTAAGTCCCCAGATCCCAAATGGAAGGTCGATCTTCTCAAAAATAAGGGTAGAATTTAAAATACTTTGCCTACTTCCACATCAGAGGAGGAACACAGAGATACTAGTGAATGACTCATGAGTGCTTGGGTTGGAAAATGGAGGTGAATCTCAAGCAAACAGAAGGAGGTAACAGCAATAAATAGTGGCATGAATTTTGCAAAGGGAATTACCAAAAAAGCAGGTCTTTACTAATCTCAGTAGCAAAAAGTAATCTGAAGATTCCAACTGAAGCCTTATGAAACCTGGAGATACAAGGACCTGTCAGACCTGTGTGGAAGAAGAACAGAGTGGGACACAGAGAAGAGTTTCTGTCACAATGGAAGACAAAAAGGGAAGAGAAAGGTAGGCTGTCCAAGAGGAGATCCTTCTCTTTTTCCAACTTACCTGAAGAAAGAGTTTTATTTATTGAGGAAGAACATGAAATGATTAGTAGAACTAAGTTTTATGTCATTATAGTTTCTTTGTATATAATTTTGCCCCCTTGTCTTATATTAAATTCAACTCCCTTTTTGCTCTTTCTTTAAAGTCCCAATGATAAGTACCCCAAGTGCAGGTATCAATATAACAAGATGTAGGGTCTTGAATCGTCTCATATGACATTGAACCAGGTAGGCATCATTAGAGTGAGAAAAACAGGCAAGTAGCACCTCTTTGGGGCTGTGACAGTCGTTAGATTTGTTTCAGACTGAGAAGAGGTGTGTCTCTGAAGACCAAGGGCTCCACCTGGCCTTCAGGGATCCGGGTTGGACTCCATGTTGACCACTTTCTTACCAATATTCTTAACTTCCTCGCTCAATATTTCTCTTGCAAATGTAATTCAGAACTGGATGAACTTAGCTTTCTGCTTTTATTCTAGAACTATCCCCCAAAAGATGTTATTTATCCTCTTGCTTTCTCTCACCTCTCCAAAGATTCTTAGAGCCCAGCTACATTAAAATGTTTTACTCTTCTTCAATTATATTCATCCAGTCTCCCCCAGAGGCAGCTCCACACGCCTCCTCCTGTAAGTGTGCTTGTCTCCCAAGTGGAGACGAGTGCTCATCAGGTGTGGCCTCCCTCATATGGTGCTGATAACATTGTATAAGCACATGCTTATCTTCCCCTCTGACTAGACTGTAAGGTTATGTGGCCAAGATCCAAGTTTGTATTTTTCGTCTGTGTATCCCTGAACTGAATACCAAGTCTCGTTCATATTGAATATAAATGCATGCTGAAAAGAAATGAATACTCATGAACTTTACTTTTCCTCATATTAACGATTAAGTGAAAGGGCTAAGAAAATAGAATCTTAGTAGAGCTAACCAACTTGTATCCTGCTTAAGAGTTTTCTTAATCAGCATCCACTAGGGTCCGAACTTATTTCTGTTTTTGTGGCAGTTAAGTACAAAGTTAAGTAAGGAATAAGGCCAGACAGAGACTACAATATATTCTTGTGGATTTCTTTCAACCTCCCACTAGGAAACTAATAAGCTGAGGCAGGGGCAGTGGTAGTGAGGAAAGAATCAAATATCCTCTGAACAATGGCTCTACTTAAATATTTCCTTAATAAATGCCATAGCATTTGAGAATTCATTAAACGGAAGAACACTCTTTCCTATATGTTAACTGCAGCTTCAGCAATAGGAGAGATAATTAAGAGATTCTCTGAACGGAGCCCAACTTTCTCAGCAGCAGACTAATAGCTATGATTTCCCTAAAAAGGACCTTCCTAATAACCTATAAGCTTTCCTAATCCCTGGTTCAGGCCTGTTTTCTGTCTATGAATAAAAATGGAATAGTTTTAGAACCCAACCCTGAAATACTTAAAATTTAGAATCTCTTTTACAAAAGAAGACAGTTTGGCTAATAAATATCCTCACTTTCTAAATATTTTCCTTCCTGTCCCCTATTTCTCACCCATACCGGCCTCCATTTAAGATAAAAATTTCTAGCAATATGTATTCATAATGTTTACCTTTAAATTGGGAGGCATTTTAGAGAAGTTAGAAATTTAGTTAAAACAAATCATTCGTCACTAGTATTTGAAAAAAGAACAGATTTCAGATCACTAGAGTAGATTTAAAAAGTAAAAACATAATATCTGAAAAAATTTAGACCCTGGACTTATGAGGTCTTCTCAATATTGGGAAAATATTATGAATATATTTGGTCAGAACACTAGCAGCATCATATGACTCTATAGAATGTCCCAGGTACAAAAAAGAAAATGCAGAGAGCTTAAATAATTGTCTGGATACAAGAGGTGAAGCATTCATGACTAATTCGCATCCCTCACAGATGGTTTATCTCAAGACAAAATTTTAAAATGCTTATATACTAATTTAATAAAAACTCAGTGAAGAAAACTGAAATAATTATGTAAATAATCCAAATTCTCATAAAATTCCCACATATCTAAATTATTGGGCAAAATGATTTGTTCTTGCATTGCCTAATAATTTGCTCAGGTCTTTATTTTTTGCAATTACATATATATATGTCCCCAAGTCTATCAACACTAACATACAATGAGTGTTAGAAATTCACATAACAGCATCAAGAAACCGTATGCTATAGCATAGTAAGCTAAGAAATAAATATATGCATACATATATATATATATTCCAAATGATAATGTTCAGCTATCAGTGATTTTCCTCTATTAAAAGATACAAAAATATTTCTAATTTTGAGGAGATATTCGTGATAAAACAAGAGCCTCGTCAAAGAATGAGAATATCTTCTCTCAAATAAAAGTTTTACACGAACTGTACATTAAAAACAAATTTTAAATTTGGAACAAGTACCAAAAGATATTTGAACACTTTGATCAATTTTTGATTTTAGAAAGTAGGTATTTGTATGTGTATATGGACATGTGCAAGCAGGAAGCTTTATTCAACAAATGTTTGTACTATTTGCAGACCCATATAAAATATGAATATCTACTTTCAAAAATTAAAAATTGGGGGGCTGGTCCCGTGGCCGAGTGGTTAAGTTTGTGCACTCTGCTTCAATGGCCTGGGGTTTGCAGATTCAGATCCTGGGCATGGACCTATGCACCGCTCATCAAGCCATGATGAGGTGGAGTCCTGCATAGCAGAACTAGAATGACCTACAACTAGGATATACAACTATGTACTGGTGCTTTGGGGAGGAAAAAACAAGAAGAAGAAAGGAAAAAGGAAGATTGGCAACAGATGTTAGCTCAGTGCCAATCTTCCTCACCAAAAAATAAAAAATCAAAAAAATTAAAAATTCATCAATGTGTTCAATCAAATCAAATAAAGTAATAAATAATAAAGAGATTCAATCAAATAGAAAGGACATTTATGGGGCAGAATGCTTTCCTTCTTTCACCTAGGACACCAGTTTTCAACCCTGGCTGCTCATGAGAATTATCTGGGAGTTTCTAAAAGTATGATGCCTTGACCACACTAATTACACCGAATCTCTAAAGGGAGAATCTAACTGGTTTTCAAGTTCTCCAGGTGATTCCACGGTGTGCACGATTCCAGTGTGAGCCCCACTGACTGAGGACAAGTAGGGGATAATGAGATGAAATTTCACTAATTCAATGGGTGGAATCAATGTAAATGGAAGGAGCAGTTAAGTGATCTTTTCCTCTTGACCTAGACACTCAACATACCTTCTATAAAAGTAGTCAGTCCTTGAAAAGCCCTTGCATGACCTTGAGCAAGTCATTTAAACTCCATGTTTCTGTTTCCTCATCTGTGAAATGGGTTTTATATATAAGGATTAAATGAACTATTACGTGCAAAGAATTTAGGCAAGAGTCCAGCACAATACCACATTAGTACTATATGGGTATTTATTCACTTTTTTAAATACAAGGAGTATATGCCCTGTGGGGGAGAAAAATAAAGCACAGATATGTAGAGAAAAAAATGTATACAATCCTACCACAAGAGATAATTGCTATTTATATTTAGGGCATATTATTCAGCATAATTTTCATATTTCTACATAAAATCATAGTGTCTGTAATCAGACAGACCTGTTTGGAATCCTGGCTCTGTCCCTTTCTGGTTTTGTGAGCTTAGGCAAGTCACCCTAACTATCAGTGATTTTCTTTGGTATTATATCATTTGACTTTGTTTCTCTATGTGTTGGCACATTTATTCTTGGTTTCCCCAGTCTGGAATGTTAAAGCTCCACATGGGCAGGAAGGACATTGTCTGTTCACCCATGCCTAGCCCCCAGTGCCTGGAAAGGTGTGCCTGGGTATGCATGGGAGTTGTTTGACAAATATTTATTGAGTGAATGAATGCTTAGGTTAGACAGGCCTTCCTTACTCTCAGAATTATATAATTCTACACCTATAATCTTTTTCTTTTAAAATCTGTCATCAATTTTTTTTCCCTCAGTAGTAAGCTAGTTGTTCCAGTATCACTTATTGAATCTAACTGTGGCTATTCCATCTGAATTACCACCTTTATCATATTCTGTATTGTTACATATATTTGGGTCTGTTTCAGGGCCTTCTATTCTATTTGCTGACCTGTTTGACCATGATGTAATTCACTGTGTGGTATAATCCCACCTTTTCATTTCAGACAGAGCATGTCCCCCTTATTGCTCTCGTTCTTCAGAACACTACTGCCTATTCTTGCATGTTTCTTGTTTCAGATAACATTTAGAATAATTTCATCAAGTTTAAATATAAATTGTTTCAGTATTTTTGGGAAAAATTAAAACTTGATCCTTACTTTACACCCTACACAAATAGTAATTCAAAAATGCATCATAGAGCTACATGTAAGAGCTAAAAACCATGTGCTAGAAGAGAATATAAGAGAAAGCCTTTAGACAGGATACCCAAATCATGAATCATAGAAGAAAAAAATGATAAATCAGGCTTATCAAAATTTGATTTTTGCTCATCAAAAGATAATGTTCAGGAAACGAATGAGAAGACAAGCCACAGATTGTGGGAAAATATTTGCAAAACACATATCTGGCCAAGGACTTGTATAAAGAATTCCTAAAGAACTTTACAATTTGATATTAAGAAGATGAACAAAAGGTCAAAAATATATAAGTGCTTAAAAAAGAAGATATACAAATAATCAGTAAGCACATGAAAAGATGTTCAACATCTTTGACCATTAGGGAAATGCAAATTAAGTCTATGACAAAATAATATATCACCTCCACTAGAAAGCCTAAAATTAAAAAGACTGTTGGTAAGGATGGAGCAATGGAAATCTCATATATTGCTGGTAGAAATTCAACATCATAGGGTCACTTTGGAAAACAGTTTGGTAGTTTCTTATAAAAGTTAAACGTATATATGTCCATAGAAGTTCTTGTCTATTAATGTTCATAACAGCATTATTCAGGATAGCCAAAAAATTAAAGCCATCCAAATGTTTGTCAGCTAGTCAACGAATAAGCAGACTATGGTGTATTCAGTCAATGGGATACTACTAAGCAATAAAAGCAATGAATACTGATAAATGCAATGACATGGATGAATCTCAGAATCATTATACTAAGCAAAGGGAGCTAGATGCCGAAGACCACATTCTGCATCATTCTATTCACATGAAATTCTAGAAAAGGTGAAACTATAGCAAGAGAAAGAAGCTATGGCGAGAGGTTTGGGTTGATTGAAAGACGGCATGAGGAAACTTTGGATGGTAATGGATCTGTTCCAAAATTTGATTATGGTGGTGGTTGCACTACTCTGCTTATTTACCAAAAGTCAGCAAAATGATTACTGAAACTAGACAATTTTCTTTTATTAGATTATATTTTAGTTATATCTCAATAAATTGTGGGGGCCGGCCCCATGGCTGAGTGGTTAAGTTCATGCGCTCCGCTGTGGTAGCCCAGGGTTTCTCTGGTTCAGATCCTGGGCATGGACATGGAACCACTCATCAGGCCATGCTGAGGTGGCATTCCATGTGCCACAACTAGAAGGATTCACAGCTGAAATGTACAGCTATGTGATGGGGGGATTTGGGGAGAAATAGCAGAAAGAAAGAAAAAACAAGATTGGCAACAGTTGTTAGCTCATGTGCCAATCTTAAAAAAAATAAAAATAAAATAAAAATAAACAAATTGTGAAAGAATTATTTTGATATTTTCCTATAATTTATATACATTGATGAGCTGAAATCTAGGATTATATTACCCAGAAGTTATAGATAGATAGGGAAACATTTTATTGTTTTCTCCATAGAGAGAAGTTTATTCCTTGATATCTTATATTTTGCTTATTATTTGATATGGATTTTATTTTCCATTATATTCTGACTTATCAGAAACTAACTTTTAGTGGTGAAGAAAGATATTTTCCTTTTTTTTTTTTTTTTTGCTTAGGAAGATTCACCCTGAGCTAACATCCATTGCCAATCTTCCTCTTTTTTTTTTTTAATGTGAGCCACTGCCACAGCATGACCCTGATGGGTGGTGTAGATCCGTGCCTGGGAACCAGGCCTTGGCTGCCAAAGCAGGGTGTGCTGAACTTAACCACTAGGTCACTGAGGTTGTCTCAACACTTTTTCTTTTTATCAAGGAACTTAGATTCTAGCATCACTATAGGTACTGTATATAAGAAAGCTATTGAGTTTATTTGCATCATCAATTTAAAGAAATCTCTTGTTAATTCTAATGGTTTTTCAGGCGATTCTGTTGAGTTTTTTTCCATTTGGACAAATCACATCATTTGAAGATTTCAGAAATTGCCCTTCTCTTTCCAGTATTGTTAGCCCTCATTTCGTTTTCTGATTGCATTACTTAGCATTTCCAGAAAGACAACTAACAGCGATTTGAGCTTCCCTGTCTTATTCTGAACTCTAAATGGAATTACTTTCTATTCCAGCATTAGGCATGATGACAGCTATCAAGACGCCATAAATGTTTATATCAAGTTAAGAAACTATTCTTTTATTTCTTTTTTGCCGAGAGTTTTATTTCTAATATGAATGGATATTCACTTTATCAATTGCGTTTGAATGATCCATCAAAACGATCTTTGATTTTCCTCCTTTGACCTATTAGGAAAATTAATTATACTGATTCCTAATATTAAATCATAGTTGGACTCTCTTTTTCATGTGTTGCTTATTTGCTATTATTTCCTTTAGAATTTGCATCTGTCTTCAGAAGACAAATGGTTCTATTTTTTCGTCACTATCTTTTCTTAGGTTTTGCTAATAATTTCACTGTTATATTTAATATTTATATTAATTGAGAATTGTTCCCTTTTTTCTCTCTTCTATGGAATAGTTAAGAACAGGGTTTACTTTTTTCTTGAAAGTTTTGAATAATTTGACTATAAAACAGTGGCTCATGTGCCTTTTGAAGATAATTCTTTTATAGGATGTTAAATTTCACGTTTATTGATCTATTCAGATTTTTTTTTCTTAACTCAGTTTTGAAAATTTATTTCTTCCATGAATATCTTATATTTCATCAAGATATTAAAAATTATTATCACTTAATGTTATGTGTGACATTTCCATATACTTAAAAAATCTGCCCTATAACTTTGGTTATATCATATCTCTTTTTCCCTGTTTTGTATGTTTCCTCTCAATCTCATTCACTTTCTCTCTCTCTCCCATTGATGAGCTTCGTTAGATGTTTCTCTCTTTGCCTTAAAAAAAAAACAAGCAAGCTTTTGGATTTATTAATTTTACTTTTTTGTTTTCATGTCATTTCTACTTATATCTGTAAAGGTATAGGTTACTCCAAATATGCTTCTACGTGGACTAGGATTTGTAGCAGAGGCTACTAATTTCCTACTCAGTATTCAGGCTCACCTTTTTAACTAAATAACAGAATCCTGATATTAAGTTGGACAGCAATATGTTTTGTCTGAAAACTATGTTTTTCTGTCTCATTTGAAATGCAGTGTGATGATGCCCCTAAAGCCTGGCCAATGAAAGGTAAATGGAAGGTGGCAGGTGGGACTTGCAGTTAGGATTTTTAAGGGAGTTGACTTTCTTCTCTACTTCCTCCTCCTGGAATGTAGATGTGAAGGCCAGAAATCCAGTAGCCACCTTGTGACTTTGAGAATGGAATCAATTTTCAAAAGATTGTAAAGCAGAGGGATAGGAGAAGGAACTTGGATCTCTAATGTCTTATGAGACCTGCAAACCAGCTTTGGGATGCTTACCTCTGGAATTTTTTTCAAATAAGGGAGAAATAAACTTGCCACTATCATCTTGTTCTCACCGTAACATATTTTCAACATAATAGTCACACTTACTCTTTCAAAGGGAAAATCAGATTATTGTCCTCCTTTGTCCTAGTCATCATTATTTGTCTCATATTCTGTATTGTTGATTACTGGCGATTTTGGTTTGTATGTTAGCTTTGTTAGTAATATCTTTGGGTAGGCCTTAATTTTTAGCCCTTTTCTGTCATTTAGTTTTAGGTACAATGTGCAAATTGCTTGTTATAAAATTTAACTGTTTCAATTTACTGTTTAGTAACAGTCACTTCTATTGAATACTTATTATGTGCACTGTGCCAACCATTTATGCATTTTTTTCTGGCTTTAATCCTTGAAACAGTCATAGATGCTATCATAAGTTATCAGGAATACTCTTTTTTTCTTTTCTTTTTTGAGGAAGATTAGCCCTGAGTTAACCACTGCCAGTCCTCCTCTTTTTGCTGAGGAAGACTGGCCCTGAGCTAACATCCATGCCCATCTTCCTCTACTTTATATGTGGTACGCCTACCACAGCATGGCTTGTCAAGCGGTGCCATGTCCACACCCAGGATCCAAAACGGCGAACCCTGGGCTGGCCTAGAAGTAGAAGGTGTGAACTCAACCGCTGCACCACTGGGCCGGCCCCTAGGAATACACTTATAATCAACTTACGGATGGGGAGACTGAGGCTGAAAGAGATAAAGTGATTTGCCCAAGATAAAGCATCTGGTAACACATGGAGAAAAGATTTGAATCTAGACGTTTTTGGTTGCAAGACTTGCTCTGTTGCCTCAGAGGACCCATGACTTGCACACGTGTATTGTGGAAAGTACTGTTTTATTAATATTTATGATTATCTTATGTTATGTGATATTTTCTTCAATAATTTTCTTATCTTCTGCTTTGCTCAGGTTTTCCTTTAATCTCTGCAATAAGATTCACTCCTGAGAGCCTGGATGAGTAGAGACAATCAGAGATTCTTTGGAAGAGCAGAATTAGTCCTTTCTAGGCCAGAACAGCTTGGAATAATAACATTGCTGTCAAGATGTTTATTATTTCACGTAGGAAAAACCAATGAGCCATTCAAGTCTTAGAAAGTGAATTATAAGCAAAATATGAATGGAAGTCTCTAATTATTGTCTAATTTGTGAGCCAGTGATTTAAGGTCAATATTCACTTACCATTAAAATCTCTGTCTTTTTTCTTCAGTATATGTGCCACAGATAATGAAACTAGTGTAGCTTCTTGATTTTGCCCTTCTTAAAAACTTCTTGTAATTAAACGATATTCTCACACTCACACAGTGAGTGCCTAGCCAAAACATTCAATGTATGAGCCATGAGTTTCCTGGCCTGCATTTCACGACCTGAAAATATGAGAGTAGTACATAAACGGGATAAGGAACACGTAGAACAGATGCTGGGAGATTGAATTTTTAAAATCCTATTGTTTTTGCAAATAGGCACTTACTCACTAGACACAGGTGATTATCAATTTCTGCCAGGGATGTAGAAATAAACGCTGACCTCATTTGTCAATGATCCACTCTGGGGACAGAGAACTGTAACCTTGAAAGCGAACACACATAATTTACATTCTTACATAAATCTGATCAAGAATTACCAAGGAGATGAAAAGTTTCAGCCGAACTCAAGAAACATATATAATGTTACTCTCAATCTTTGGCATCAACGGAATATTTTGCAAAGTATTACTCATGTCCTTCTGCTTTAGAGATTTTAAATAGGCATCTTCTTCTGCATATAATTTTGCTATTGGAGGAAGGAGTCAGAAAAAAATAGAATTAGAAATAGAGAAGAAAACTTATATCAAGATCAGTGTTAGAAAATTGTGAAAGGAAGTTAAGGTGACAAAAGAGTATTTTAAGTAGACATTATTAATTTCAAAGTATATTTCCCTAGATTTAGGATTTAGCTTGACATGTAGGTAGTAACACCTCAATTAGAAAATTTCTATTTATCTAAAAAAAGAATGACATAACAGAAGATGTACAAACCAACCTATTTAAGCTTAACACCATTTTGTTATGGAAAATGTCTTAAAAACCATCTTTCAGAGTTATTTTGGAATGGAATTGACCTAGAATGAAGTTTATGACTTCTGGAAAATTAATCTTATTAGATTTTCTTTATGTTTTTAGTTTATGATAGTTTCAAATTTTTGTGACAGCCACATTAAAAATCAGTACAGAAGACTCTATTTGCTCATGAACAAAACAGAGAGAAAGATATTACTATGACCTTGTCTTCATTCTCTTATGAATGGATGAAAACTATAACTTTTCTTTAGGAAGTAATTATCCTAAACCAGAGCTTAAGAAGTTTTGAATTAAGTTTAAAAACATTAACTGAGAATAAATGATTCCAGATTGAAAACACAGTGTTATTCCACAGGAAGAATATAATGGCTGTCAAAAAGTCACCAACATTCAATTCAAGTATTATATCATAAACACAGTATCCTTAGACACTGAAGGACTATAGCTATAAGGAAGAAATGCTCACTATCTTTAAGGAACTTTCAGTGGGGGAGGCACACAGAGTACAAATAAATATAAATTAAAGCAGAAAAAATTCCCAGACTCCTTTGCAGGTGCATCTCCGCTCCATGCCAGCCCACTTCCCTGCATACACCAACTCACACCTTAAAGATGTTTATACATTGATATTCTTCAGGGATGGGTCCTTGGCTCTTATCTCCTCTAATTTAATATATTTTCTAAGAAATCTTTAGACCTCTAATCTCAAACTGACATCAAACACAGACTTCTCTTTTTATCTTAAGTGTACTTTACACAGAAGTTTCCCTAAACTGAAAGGATCTTCTTCCACAGACTTGATCTTCTTCCAGTGTTCTCTGTCTCGGTGGATGGCACCACCACTCATTATGCACAATCCTGAAACATTGACATCACCTCTCTCTCACCCTCCATGTCAAACCATCACTAAGTCTAGATGATTTCATGATCTAAGCATTTCTCAAATGCGTACACTTCTCCTTATCACCAATGATAATGATACGGAACCTGACGCGATTTCGTTCAACCTGTTGTGCAGCAAGACAATCTTTGTCACTGGGTATAAAAGCAGGAATTTTATTATTGCACAGCACTAGTCAAGGAGAGAGGGCAGCTGATGCTGAAATCCCAAACTCCCCGAAAAGCAAAAAGGAAGGGTTTTATTTGGGGTTTTAGGTAGGTGAGGGGGAGCATATGGCCTTGCTGGTCAGAGCTTTCCCACCAGCCTGTCTTTGGCCTTGAGACTACTTGCAGAGAGGAGAGAGCCCATGACCTTGCTGATCAGCAGCTTTTTCACCAGCCTGTATCTCTGTGTGAGGAGGAGATAATGAAACCAGGTGCCTGTCCTTGGCGGTGTCTGTCTCCATGGAGGACAGTGGATTCTGGAGCCAGGAAGCCAGAGAGTAAGCAGGGAACGAGTGTTTTGGTTTTAACCCCACGTATGCTGGGTTTAATGTAGGGAAACTGATATCAGGGTCGGTACCAATACCACCATAACCCAAGCCACTAATTCACACCTGAATTGCTGCAATAGTCTTATAACTGGTTAATCTGTATCCACTTTTGTTATCCTCAATAATTTCCCATGTTACAACCAGAAAGTTCTTTACAAAACTGTGTCAACTCCCCTGCATAAAACTCATCAGAAGTTTTCCATTTCTCTCAGAATAAAGACAAAATCTGGACACTCCCTATCACGACAGATCCTCTCACATGTCATTCAACCCTACCTTTCTGCTCTCTGACTTTCTTTTAGTTCCTTAAATGAGCCAAGGTCCCTCCCACCAGGAAGCTTTTGCATTCTCAGTCTCCTCTACCTAGGAGGCTTCTTCTCTCCTCTTCATCTACAGATGTCAGTTTACCTGTCAATTCCTCAGGAAAGTTCATCTCAATAACTCATGAAAAAGTAGTTAAACATTTTCACAAAACAATTTCCTTTCTCACAGAGCTCATTTCTTAGTTCTTGTCAGCTTATCCTTATATTTTAAGGTGATTTTTGATTAATATCTGTCTCCCCCACTAATCTAAGCTCCATGAGAGCAGAAACTCACACAGGACTGAGCAGAGTGCCTGGTTCATAATAGGTTTTCAATAAACGTTTGTTGAATGAATGGATGGATGGAGGAATGGAGGAAAGGATGAATGAATGATAGAGGAGTTATCAAGATGAGTTAAAAGTAGAGGAAGAGCTGATTTAACTTCGTAAGTATTCTCAAGATAGCTTTCTTGTGGTGATGGCTTTTGAGCTGAATAGAATAGACTGAAAATCAGCGGAAAGAAGGGGAGATAAGTTTTGAAAAGCAAGAGAGCATAAAAGTTTTTCGATGTTGTTGGCATGATAAGTTGGTTAGTGTGGCCAGAGTAGGACTGTGTGAGGTATTACGTAAAGGACATCTAATGACATACTAAGAATTTTATTGAGTAGGCCGTGAGAAAGCAATGAAGATTTGGAGAAGGGGTGTGTCATTCTCTGACCTGTTGAAAGATGAGCTGAATTTGAAGGATGGACTAGAGAGTCAGGAGATTGGGAAGAGAATAACTGGTTGAGAGGCTACTCAGGAAAGAGAACGGATGTCTCAGCTAGGGCAATTGGAATTGGAAAAAAGAAAAGGGCTAAATACATTTCAGAGAATGAAGCATTCTCTGGAATGGAAAAAAGAAAAGGGCTAAATACATTTCAGAGAATGAAGCATTCTCTGGAATGGAAAAAAGAAAAGGGCTAAATACATTTCAGAGAATGAAGCAGTAGTGCTGGGTGACCATCGAAGGAAGGTCTCCTTTTGAATGAGAGGAGAAGAAATGTGATGAAATTGAAGATGACTTTAATTTTTCTGGCCTGTGTGACTAGGTAGATGTGAGATATATATATATATATATATGACCATGGGGGGGACCAGGAACAGGAAGAATAATCGTGGTGAGATAAGTTCAGACTAATAAAAATGAAAATTGGATAAACCTGTATAATATTATTATGGAGACGATTGGCAAGTAATAATTGCAGTCCTGCCCTTAGGCCCTGGCACAGGAATCCTTGCTCTGGAACCCATGATTTAGAGGACTTTACTCTGTCCCTGGGCTGGATATGCTTCCTCCTAGATGAGGAATCCACAGGTCGAAAATGGATGTGCCCTTGAGTCCACTGTGCATTAATACATCAACTCTGGGTTCTTGAGACCCTAGACACCATGAGCAAATGGGCTCATGTCTACTGCTGGGATTGGACTTGGTGCAGACCTCTTCATTGGGTTCATCCTCTGATGTGCCTCCCTTAGGCCCAAGAGATGATCAAAGGACAGCTGTTTACAAGGGTATGGTCACAACCTGCGCCTGAGGTATGGGGGTCCCCACGCCTACACATGGGGCCCCACGTGATGTTAGCTAGAGCCAGGAGGTGAAACAGAAAAGAAGAGGTGACAGGTCAGGAATGGTTCTTCCTTTCTGTCATGTTCTTGGGAGGAATTCCCAGAAATCTAAGAAGTTAAAATTTGGGGCTGGCCTTCCAGGTTGTTATAGAGGAGTATCTTTCAGAATAGAAGAGCCAGTTATATTTTATCTAGCAGCTTGTTAGCTTGACTCATAACTTTAAAATATTTAGAAAGATGATGTGCCAGCTTTCATTTGAACTCTAACTCAGCTCTGCAAAAAGGATGAGAGAAGGCTTGCTTCAAGATCCAATATGGGGCATCTGTTATCAGGAGTGGAGATACAGAGTCGCAAATAACCAGCAATGACACCATAGATACGGAGGAAGTCTCCTCTGCACCAAGCACAGACTGAGAAGACATTATGGAGGATTGGACGTGAGATAGGCAGAAAGAAAGGAGTCAGTGAATGAGACTTAGCTGGAGCAGTCATAAATGGAGAAGGCTGCTC
Organism: Equus quagga; assembly: GCF_021613505.1. Lineage (NCBI taxonomy): Eukaryota > Metazoa > Chordata > Mammalia > Perissodactyla > Equidae > Equus > Equus quagga. Next base: position 73,374,960 of record NC_060282.1, read on the forward strand.
AGATAAGCAGTCAGAAAGGTAGAACATTGTCATGAGGCCAAGGAAGGGTTTCAAAAATAGCAGGATTATTAATAGTGTCTTTTTATAGAGAGGTCAAGCTGGATGAGAACTGAGAAGTGACCAACAGATTCTAAATGACCTTTTAAATAATTGTTGCAATGATATTTTATGGGCAGTCATAAGATCGCAAGGGATTAAGAAGGAAAGGAGATATGAGAAAGTAAAGTTCATAAGTAATGAACATTTTCCTGAAAAATTTAGTAGTGAAGAAAAGAAATGAATGGGAAAGTTTTCATTAGGATAGGAGACAATTAGACTTCTGGCCCATGGTGTAGAAGGCATGGAAGATGAAGGAGAGGGTAGATAATTGATGGAGCAAGTTTCAAGACACTTGGGAAGTAGTAGTGGCCATAAAGTGGGTTAAAGTGGGTGGCAGAGTCAGCCTAGAAAGTGGGGGCTGTCGTTATTAGTAAATTTGGAAGGAAATAAATGGGAAAAATTAAGAGTTTGCAATTGGTGATCTTATTTTTTGTGTGCGATGTATAGCACAGGTTGTCAGTAGGGATATGTGGGTGACTTAAGAAAAGAAGAAAAATTTTGCAATAATCACTGTAAAAAAAAAAAAAAGAGAGAAGTAAGTTAACTAATTTAAATGAATTAGTGAGCGGAATTGGCCTAGCAAAGGCTGATATATGTACCTATCATCAAACAAATCAGGTTTAGTCTCATCTCTCCTTCTTGAGAGCATCCTTCAGAAAGTCAGGGAATTCAAAAAGAGAAAGTGGATTTTAGGGTTTGCTCATGTTTATTTATTCCACCATCTAATGTTTATTGTTTTGCCTAATTAAACGATTTAGACAAGCACAGAACCTATAGTTGGGGAACTGATCGTACAGTGAAATTAGGACACAGTTAAGTAGTTAAGAAAGTTTTGAACACTTGTGAATGAACAGGTGAAACTTGTCACAGGAATTGGACTGGGTAGCAAGAGAGTGAACCCAGATTGCAAACTCAGTGAGATCAGGAACAACTGGAAAGTCTCTCTGTAACATCTGCATTGACTAACACAGTGTCTAGCAGAAAACAGGTTTTAAATAAATACTCGATCGATAAATTAATGAATGCAGTTGGTCTGATAAAAATTAATGAGTCTGATATAAATGAATGATCAGAGTAGAGAGGAATTGGACGGGGAAGGTGGGATGGAATTAAAGAGTGGATTTGGTGGTTGTGCAGTACCGACAGTGGAAACTCAACAGTAAGGGTCAGAGAAAAGGAATTTAGAATTCAATATTTAAAGATTAAAGAATTCTAAATACTGCAGGTGCTAAAGTGCGACTCAGTTAAAATTGAATGGGGGTAAAATGTGTTGGTTTTAGTCCAGGAACGATGATAACTGAGCATTGGGTGGGTGGTCTACAGGAATGATGAAGGGTGGGTCTAGAGAAAATCCGGTGCAGGTTTCCAGAACTCCAAACATGAAGGGCAACATCCTGAAGTTAAGCAAAATCATGACGGTAAGAATAGGAACAGAATCATATAGGCAAAAAAAGCGAGAAGAAACATTAAACGATAGTGGGCGAGCAGAGATGACGAAGTGGCAGTGAGAAAGGGAAGGAGGTGCATCTGTACCGTATCTTCTGGGTTTGAAATATTACAAATTTCAGGCAATGGATCATCCTAACTTTTAAGTTACTGGGAAAGCTGGCTGATCTGAAGGAATCTAGTTTTCATTTACAGTGGAGGAGCTGTGGTAGGCAGAATAATGGCGCCCCAAAGATGTCCACATCCTAACCCCCAGAAACTGTGAATATATTACCTTACAAACCAGAAAGCACTTTGTGGATGTGAGTAAGCTTAACAATCTTAAAATAGGGAAATTATTTAGGATTACCTCAGTGGACCCAATCTAATCACATGGGGCCTTAAAAGCTGAGAACATTTTCTGGCTGTGGCCAGAGAGAGATGGCAGTGTGAGAAGGATCCGACACCTCACTGCTGGTTCTTGGACCTAAGGGGCCATGTGCAAGCACTGGAGAGAGGTCTTCTCTAGGAGCTAAGGCCCCCCACCCGCCAGCTGACAGTCAGCAATGAAGCAGAGATCACAGTCCTGCAAGCTGTGTAATACTGCATTCTGTCTATACCTGAATGAGCAAGACACGGATTCTCCCTAGAGTCTCGAGCTGGGAATAGAGTCTGCCAGCAGGTTGATTTTGCCCTGGTGAGACTCCTACTGCACTCATGACCTAGAGGACAGTGAGACAATAAATTTGTGTTGCTTAAGACCACTAAGTTTGTGGTGATTTGTTACAGCAGCAATAAAAAATGAATACAGGGGCCATAACAAAAATAAATTGAGACTTTAAAGTAATTTTCTGACAAAAGAATGGAGATTTTTGGGAAAATATTGAAAATATTTAGATGGATAGTTACGTAGAGGTAAAAGATATCAAATTGTATGCATTATATATAAAAAAACCCCACAAACCATTACTTTTTGTAATTAAAGAAAAACATTTTTTGAAAATAAAATGCAACTAATTTCCATTATCATAGGAGATTGACAAAATCAAAAACAATTGACGTCTTGGCTTCCAGTCTACTATTTAATTTAGAAATGGTGTAGAAAAGAGTTAGTCTTATCCCAGAGTATACTCCAACTCTTTCGGCAGTCTTGAAAATTGCTCAAGAAAAAGAAAGAAAAAAAAAATCCCTGCCTCTTTGCCCCTTTAGTAATTTCATAGCAAAGATGAGTTCCAACCCATTCTGGTCCTCCATGCCCCACTGGTCTGGGAAAATTGCTCCTGACAGAGGGACGAAAACAAATGGGAACTTGCCTGCAATTTGCTGATGTGCAGGAGAGAGCTTTCCCAGAATTTCCTCTTGGCAAAAGCAGATCCTCCAATTTACATAATAGTGACTGTGTTTTTCCTTTTACTTGTACCCTTTTGATTTACATTCTTCCTTATTGACTCACTTCTTCCTGGCGTGTTAAAAATCACTCCTCAAATTCTAGAATGACTAAGAGTCTTTTTTGGCTCTTCTTCAGGCCACGCTTCTTCATGACCACGCTCTCTTTCTAATCCCAGCTGTTTCATCCCCATGACTGGTCTGAAGAATGGGGCTCATTCTGGAGTGGTCTCTGTGGACCTATTCTCTCTGCATGTGGGGGAAGTAAAAACATATTTATGGCACAAGACTCTGTATGGTATTTTAGTGCCTAAAATATTTTTAAATAGTATTATTCCTGCTAAAGAATCAAATGTATTAAAGATTCAGCATACTAGATAGTAAAATGCCAATTTTTAAGAATAATGAATAAGGATGGTTTCAGGAAGACTTACAAACAAAATAAATTCAGCAAATTTTTGTACATTTAAACTGATAAAGGAAAGCAGAACATAAGAAAAGGACCATAGGTTTGGGGACTGGATGGATCTATCTTTGGTGTGAATGACGTTCTATAACATATTAACTCTGAGACCTTGCACCTGATACCTAACCTTCTGAGGCTCAGCTTTATTTTTGCTGTTGTCCCCATCTGTAAATGCGGATGGTGACACCTACCCTACCAGGCAGTTGTTGTAAGGATTAAAACACAATAATTCCTGACACATTGAATAACTGTTCGCCATCCTGTGTGCCTATTGAGGGTGGGAACTATGTTTTCTCACCTGTTTCTCCCATGCAGGACATAGCAGCCATCTGGTAGACACGCAAAAGATGTGTTTGAATGACTGGATGAGGGTAGCAGTGCGAATAACCTAGACTAACAGATAATTGGAGTGAATGCATTCCTAGTGGAGGAAGCTTACATGTGGCCTTCCATGGAGTGAGGTTTACATGATTCATGGGTAGCCAATATTTGCAATTAGATTGCATTCCATGGGAACACACAGGTTGAGCAGAAAGCCACCTAAGACCTTGCTGAGCAATTTTGGGGCAACTGGCCTAGGACTAACAACCCTTATAAAAATAAATAGAAGTCAATAACAATGCCAGTCCCTTTATATTCATTCTTTTAACTTTTTTTAAAACACCAGAATCAATGGATCTAGGCTGTCATTCATTTAATATTATACTGCATTAGGAGCTGATCTGAAACCATGGGACTCTTTTGGCATATCCAAATACAGTGAGTACGTTTAGCAGGGCAGTTGAGCAATTTTGGGATTTTGACTTTTTTCTCCATGAAACCCCTAATTCCAGCATCTGGAAAAAAACTAAAAGCTAGATTTGAGCAAAGATTAATTGGAATGGTGGCTTCAATTTATACTGTCTAGTTCCCATGGTTCTTACAACAGGCTATTAACTTATTTGGAACACTGTGGTGAGAAGATCTTTGAGCTAAAACTTAGAGATCTTTTAATAAATAAAGATACTAACTCAAAGAGTAAGACAAACAACATTATCAGTGATCAGGAAAAGACTTCTCTTGAAAATAATACTATGGGTTATTACTAGAATTATTTTTAATGTACTTTTTACAGCTAATATGGCTTGCTGTGGGTTGCATTAGACCAAAAGTGACTCATGAATATTTTAAGGCCATATGTTTTGAGGACAGTCAATCAAATTTAGATAAAGCACTTGTTTGAAGTGGCATATTTAAGCCTTCGGTTACAAGGGCTTCTTTCAGCCTTAGAATGGCATCATGCTTTCCTTAGTGAAGCCAATTACGTCAGGGAATGAATATGAATTACTCTTAAGTTTATTAATCTATTACATTGCTGTTCATTGTCTGAATCATCAAAATATGATGATCAGGCTTTTAAGGAGCCTGATGTTTTGCTCTTCTTTGTTTTGCAATACTTTAAGAAATTCATATCATATATTACTTGTGAGTGACTACTATGAGTGGGAAAAGTAATTAAAGACTTGTGACAGCAAACATATCTGTACCTGATAACAGAAACCCAATGAATTTAAGCAATTTAACAAAAGACTTAGCTCATTACTTTGTAGCAATAAATATGATGAAGAAAAGAATCAGATTATAGTTTCTAAAAGAAAACAGAATAAATTTGTTTATATCTAATTAAATTGATTCATTAGCTATGTTATAATAACTAGCACACTAAGGAAATTATTGTTAAATAATTAAAAATAGAGGCATTCAATGCTACAATATTGCATTGTTTAATCAAGGTGTCAGCTCCAATAATGTAGTTGACAATGAGTTAAAGACCTAGGACAAAGAAAGCTGACGGGATTGAAGGGGCAGAGATGGTAAAAAAGCAGAGAAGTAAGTACTTCAGTGGTGAAGCTGAGCTAGTGTTCTGGAACCAAGTCCAAAATATTGGCAAGATGGGGGAAAGGGAAGAGAGAAAGTTTACAACCTAATATTAAAAGAAAATGCGCCTTGGAGATCGACATACATTGGTTCAAATCTTAATTCCACTGATTACTCACAGTATGACCTCAGAGTCATATCAGAGCCTGCTTTCTCATTTGCAAAATGGAGATAATAATGCTTGCCTCTTATTTCAGGTGTACCCACCATTAGGCCTTATCTTTGCACTGATCTCTCCCCTGCAGGAACTTACATTTTTGTAGATGAGAGAACGTGTACACAAGTAACGACGATAGAGTGTGATGTACGCAGTGTGTATGCAAGGTCCTCTAATGACAGAAAGACGGGAGCAATGAACTCAGCTTGGAAAGTGAGGGGAACCTGCCCTTGACACTTTACGTACCATAATTGGTGATCCAAGGTAGACACCTGTCTTAGTCTACTAGGGCTGCCATAACAAAATACCATAGACTGGGTGGCTTAAATGACAGAAATCTATTTTCTTACAGTTCTGGAGGCTGAGAGTCAGAGATCAGGGTGCCAGCATGGTCAGGTTCTGGTGAGAGCCCTCTTCCTGGCTTGCAGACTGCTGCCTTCTCCCTGGGTGCTCGCATGGTCTTTCCTCCGTGTGTGTGTGTGTGTGTGTGTGTGTGTGTGTGTGTGTGTGTGCTGAGAGAGAGAACTCTTTGGTGTCTCTTCTCTTCTTATAAGGCCACCAGTCCTATGAATCAGGACCCTAACCTTATGACCTCATTTAACCTTCATTACTCCTAAAATCCCTGTCTCCAAATATAGTCACAATGGGGGTTAGGGCTTTAACATATGAAATGGGGGGAGAGGACACAATCCAGTCCATAGCAGCTTCTAGTCAGTGGCAGGCACCAATACTATAAAGACTAAGGGACATGGACACAGAAGCCATAGAGAGTGGCTAGGCAAAAGGAATCAGAAGCTCAAGCAAGGAGTCTAGCCCACCAGTAATTCTTCACCAGAATTGAAATTCTTTATAATAAGGTAACTTTTTCCTCAGACTAGGAAATTTTGCATATTTCCAATTATTTTTAGGGCAGAAGACAATCTCTAAGTGTGGCTATCTGAGGCCTTGTGATGGAGCTCAAGAGGAGCACATGGCTGAAGAAATGATGCTGATATGGAAACAGACCATACAGAAATGGGAAGAACTACTGTCACATTCATCTTTGGGGCCTGATACACTACTGGATGCTCAATACACGTTCGTGTAATTAACTTGATAGGAAAATCAAAATACATAAAGATGAACCTCTGTTTTTGGTCCAATAATGACAGAAAGTACCTTCTTTTCAGAAAAAGAAAATAAAATTTGATGTTTACTATTCCAGGAAAGGTGAGGTGTTTGTTAAAATATCTAAAGGACATCCTACAGAAGCTCATAAATGTTGAACTCAATAAAGAGTGGCTGTAAATGGCGTGCTGTATTAGAAATTTCATTTCCACTTTCTCTCCTTTGTGCACAAGAGGACGTGTTGTATAACCTTTCTTAAAGTTAGACTGGGGCCACATGACCAAAGGCTGGCCCATGGGATGTGGGCAGATGTGACACAAGCCACTTCCAAGCCTGACCCTTAAATATATCTTGTGTGGCCCTGACACTCTCTCCTCACTGCTGCGGGAGGCACCCTGACTTGGAGACCACCCGTTACACATTCTGAATCGTAAGATAGAGGCGGCTTACCTAACCTGAACTGGCTTTGCATGAGTGCAAAGGAAATGTTTTATTGTGTTAAAGGCACTTAGATAACAAGTATAGGTTAGCTTATCCAGACTAATACATTACCCTTTCCATGTGTGAGGAAATTTGTTTCCTGTTCTGCTTAATTCTACTTTATTTTAGTTTTCAAAAATTCTAGTCTCAACCTATTAAACTGTTTTAATGACCCCTAATGGGTCCTGATCTGTAGTTTGAAGAATGCTAGAGTTCAGATAAGGTAATGGAATGCCAGCCATTAAAACAGATGGATTGGATCCCATTCTTAGAGACTTTGAGGCTACGGTTCAGACTAATCACAATTAGGTGGTTCCATTGTCTTCTTTGGGAACTAAAATGCTACCCCAGTCTTCTCATCGATTGGTAACAACGGAAACCAACTCTAGAGACTTGTCTTTTTCAAAATGAGGCAAATATTATTAAAACATCATAAATATTAATGACACACTCCATAGAAAGGACAAAGGAAATGAGATACCAATTTTGAAATGATTGTGTTTTTTTTCCTTCTTGATCTGTGATGGCTCAGACTGCCTTACTGGGTTTCATTTTCACACACTGTCTTCTTCAGTCTAGAGTTCCCAACCTCTCACTCCCTATCCACGACTTCCTGGAGCAGTCTGGCTGGGGCACATCCCCAGGACCTATCACCTGCCCAGCTGCTCTTCCTTCTTGAGGCTGGAATCCTCCAGGAAAACTGCAAAGCCATTTAGGTGTGGACTTTGTAACTAACTCAAATACTTAAGCTCTAAGAAAGTCTGTTCACTGTCTAGACATGTGTCACTGTGTAGCAAAACCTTTCCTCCTGTGCTCATAGCACCCCCAACCATGAAACTACTTCACGAAACTTTGAAACTGCTCTCAAAGAGAAGAATGATGTCAGCGTAGCATCCTCCCTCCCTTTTGGTTGGTTTTGATTCTTTATTTATTTTTAAGTAATATATTGGTCAAGCAAGAGGGCGTTGGGCTTAGAGACATCAGATCTATATCACTCCTGAAAAACTAGGAAATCTGGATACCCTCCTGTATCCCAGGTTTACATCTGACTCAGTCCCCCTTCTATCTGTGGGTTTAAATTATTTTAAATTCTAAGTTTTTTTTTTTGTCTGCTTTGTCTCTACTTGAACTATCAAGAAGGTTGGGATGACAAGGAGCCAGTTAAGCTTTCTGTTGATAAGAACTTTTATTTTTAAAATTTTTTCATTACAGTATCTTAATATTTTAACATAACATATTAGGAGTAAAGTTAAAACAGATTCCAATCTAACTTCTTTACAGGTTAAAATCTTCTGATGTTACTTAGTTGGGAGGAAAAATGATTGGTAAATGTTTTGCCAACATAGTTAAAAGCATGTGGTTATGCTTTTATGTGGATTCTATATTCTGTGGATTTGCAGAACAGGAGGAGAAATATTCTTGCAGTAAGAAAGTATATAAAAATCACAAAGTGCTAGGTAACAAGCAAAGGTACAAATAATTAATACTCAACCATGATGTTGTCATTTATAACAAGGCAGGGTCTACTAAGAACAGAATTGGTACACTTATGTCAGCCATTTAAAGACAGAAAAACAGACAGAAATCACGGTAAAATTTAAAGTGCCATTCTGAGGGGACTTTTTCTAGTTTAATAAATTAATCCCTACTAGTAGTTTCTATCTTGATTATGAAGCATGATTATTGTTTAAGGCCACTGATAACTGGCATGAACTAGAAACAAAGATAATTAGGTTATCATAGCCATGATGGGGGCTCACATTCGGGAAGAAGTAGGAAGCACCAGAGTTCTAAATGAGTGGGAATCCTCTGAAGTATACATCTATGGGAGTCGATGGTGTTCCCATTGTGGAGAGCAAACGGGACAGAATCAAAAGACTCTTGAATGCCATGCCATATGAATTAGATATTTTCCCTTTTACATACAAGGAAAACCATCAAAGAGGCTTTAAAGCGTTGCAGAGGCCCAGTTATCTTGAAATTTAGATAGCAAACCTCATTGTACAAGATGGATTGGATGGCTGGACTGGAGACAAAGAAGTCAGAGATGACAATCGAAACTCAGACAGGAAAGTGGAAATGGAGAGTAGTGAGTAGAAAGGACATGCAAGACAGTGCAGATGTAGAACTACCAGGCCCAGGGGACGACCTCAGTGGGAGAGCGAAGGAGAAGCAGAAATCAAGACGCGATCCCAAGTTTCCTCCATGGTGACTGGATAGATGGTAACGCAATTTACAAAATGTGGTAAAGAAGTGGGTTTGGAGATAACGATAATCAGTTCAGTTTTGAACCAAATGCATTAAATTTTCAAGTCAGACCCAATTTATGATAGTCTTTGAAAACCAGGTCAAAGAGTTCAATTTTGCAGTAATTAGACAAGAGCTATTGATGAACTAAATTGTGGAATAATAAAGATGGTGTTAAAATATAATTCATTGCATATCCATATGTAACTTTTAAGAAGAAAAAGTAGATTCAGAAAAATCCATCTTTGAGAAGCTAGTGATGTAGGCACAGTGATAGCTACAGAAAAATTTAGGAAGGGGCCACAGAGGGGAGATTTGACGTCATGTCATGTAAGGAGCACAGATCCCTCTAACCTACATAACGTCTGTGTCTGAATAAGAAGAAGGCGACTTCTCCAGATAAACTAAGTCCTACGGGTGGAAAGGTTGATAAGTGGACCTGATGAGATGACTTCGTAAAAATTATATAAGACATCTCCCTCCTATGGGTGGCTACTGTAGCCTGTAGAGAGTGGCCTGCATTCCGGCTCCCATCCACTCCTTTGACCCAGCTTCCATTTGCAGTGTGGCTGTTGGTCCTGGAGGGAGAGTATACACAGCCCCATAGGCATTTGACTAGATGAGAAAAACCTAAGACAGCCATGTTTCGTTTATACTTTAAGTGGATAAAGGATTCTCTGGGGGAAGGAAGATTAGACTTTTCCTGTGGCTTTACAGGGCAGAATTATGACCAACAGACAACTATTTTGAAACGGCAGGTAAATGTTTTAAGTAAATAAAACTGCTCAAAAGTATGACTGACTTTCTCGGGAGACAATAAATTCAGTCATTGGAAGTGGTAAAATGGAGTCTGCATACCTAATTGATAAAGATTTTGTAAAGGAATTCTTCAAAAAATTCTTTCAAGCCTGTAATTTGATGGTCACTTACCAAATGAGTGCTGTGGCTAGTAAATCTCTGACCACAGCAGAGCTGACCATGGCTGGAGTTGAAGAGGCTGAACTTGGTTTGGTTCCTGTAAGAGGAATGTTTCCTGAAATACAAAGATTTGGGGAAAAAAATAGAAGACCCCCCCAAATCCTTAAGATTTAATATTTGCATAGCTGTATAATGTTTGCTATAGTTGACTATCATTTTACTGTAGGTACTAGATCAACTTTGGGCTAAAAGTCCTACTTGAATTAATTATTCTAGTAGTAGTGGTTGTAGATGAAATCCTGACTTGTCTTTGGCTAGATTCTATGTCTGCATTCCCCAGATTTTCTAATGTACGTAATTGGCTGGCTAGTGTTTGTTTTGTGCTTCTGAATTCAATTGCTTTGATTTGATACGCTTTATATCTAGGACATCAATTTTATTTCAAAAGGAGGGTCTTCAGTATGACCTGACTTTGTAAACAAAGGTCCAGGTATGAAGTATCTATATTTCACTGAAATAAGAAAGTAAGAACAATAAATATCAAAGATCTTGTTTTCATTTAATATTAAATTAATTGGCCAACTATTTTAAAGAAAATAACCTTTTTTTGGAAAAAAATGTAAGTTGATAAAAATCAAAGTTTTTTCAAATACTTCAGCATGTAGAAATAAATACTTCAGAATGTAGAAATAAAATGCAAAAAAGAAAACAGCTCACTAAGAAGGACAAAGAGGAACCTGAGCCAGCAGGTTAGTTACACAGCTAATGTTGCTTCTCTCCCTTGAAAGGATAAATAGGAGGGCAGGAAGATAGAAATCTGGTTTCCTGGTTCAGAAGGTTGCTGCACGTCTCGGAACACACTCTACCTTCCAACTCATGGTCCTCATTGGAGACCGGAAACAGGCTCAACAGATCTGTGTCTAGGAGTCAATGTTTTTAACAAAATAGAACAATGGGTGTAGCAATTATGTATACCAAAACCTATTCCTAATGACAGCAGTGTAATTCAAATGATAAGAAATAGAGGAAAATAGACATTCAAAAGATCAGTGGCATAGTAAACCCATGAACTCAGTGAAACACAAACACCTCATCATTTGAAAAAATAGATTCGCATTTCATTTATGGGAAATCCATTCATCAATATTCATTCATAGAATGCCTTCTGTGCGACAGGCATTTAAGATGTAAACAGCAGCGGTGGCAGCAACAACCACCCAATCCCTTTTTTCCCATCAATCATTGTTGTTGGCTTGATCCAACAAGCTAATTAACTAACAAACTAAAACAATATCTCAATTCAAGTAGCTTTATTGAGTGATTAGAAATGTGCATTTTTATGGTACACCAACTATTACTGAAATTTAGGATGCTATCATTGTTACTTAATTAAAAGTACTTTATGTCAACATGAAGAGGAAAAATCAAAATAATATTTACTCTGCCTAACGTGGCAATCTTTCATAGTTTATTGACATTTGGCATGAGTATAGGCTAAAAGCAGATTCAGTATTGTAAGGTATTACTGTATTCGTTACCTATTACTGTGTAACAAATTTCCACTTGAAGATGGGGCCTTGTTTGCCAGTTCCTAGAGCAGCAAACGCTTGAGGTATCCAAACGGTGCTGACTCGTTAGTTATTCATCACATCAGATCATTGCTATGTTTTCCAGAAAGCCTCTTTCTCCACTCTGGTCAAATTTTGTCCCTCGGGCCCCAGAGTAACATTGCTTCCGCCTGTGTCTAAAGGAATCTTCCTGAGAACATTTCTTTTATCTTCCACGGGCAGTCCCTCCATCAGAGACAGAATGAGTTGGTTAATTTTATGTGTCCACTTGGCTGGTACCACAGGGTACCCAGATATTTGGTCAAACGTTATCCTGGTGTTTCTGTGAGGGTGTTTTGGCTGAGATTAACATTTAACTTGGTGGACTTCGAGGAAAGCAGACTGCTCTCCCTAACGTGGGTGGGTCTCATCTGATCAGTTGAAGGTCTGAATAGAGCAAAAAGAGCAGCCTCCCAGGAGCAACAGAGAATTCTCCAGCTTTCTGGCCTTCAGACTGGAACTGCAGCATTGGCTCTCCTGGGTCTCTAGCCTCCTGGCTTACTCTGCAGGTTTTGGATTTTCCAGCCTCTAAAATCATGCAAGCCAATTCCATTTTATAATAAATCTCTTTCTGTCTGTATACACATACAAATCCTATTGGTTCTATTTCTCTGGAGAATCTTGACTAACGCACAGGGTCATACTTATTCCACGAGGTGAGCAGGACATATAGCAAGACACTATGCCATTTTCTCCATCATCTCTGTCTTGGCCCCAGGGCATAAATTCTCCCCCTCTCTTTAGGCCCCAGTCAAAACATCTCAAGCGAGTCAACATACACTTCCCTAAGGTTTATTCCAGTAATTCCTCGAATATATATATGCATGAATCCTAGGAGTACACACAACCTTGTGATGTACATACTTGCACATCAATCATTGTCCCCCATTTCGGACTGCTTCCTGTGATAGATTCCAAGAAGCGGAATTCTTGGGTCAAAAGCTATGAGTTATTCAAGGTTCTTCACTCATACTGGCAAGCTGCTTTCCTCAAATATATTGTTACTGGACCCTCACCAATAATGAATATTCACATTCATATAGTGCAGTGTTATTCTAATTAGCAGTTCTTTGATTGATGGCCAAGTCAAACATAGTTTTATAAGTTTATTAGCCATTATTATTTGCTTCTCTGAGAACCGTCTTTTCATGTCTTTTTACTCATTCTTTTTTGGGGAGAAGGGTGGGGATTAAGGACAATAACCCTTTATCTTTCATATAATTTGAAAATAATTTTCTGATTTTGTTGCTTGAGGTGTTTTTTTAATGAAAGAAATATATATTTAGTGTAGAAAATTTGGAAAAATGCAGAAAATCACATAGAAGAAATAAAAACTACTCAAATTTCCCAGAGATGGCTGTTATCAACATTTTGCTACAAATTCCTCTGGTCCTTTGTTGTGGACACATGTAAATATATACACACAAATTCTCTGTTTTTAGGAAAATATAATAATATTGCACATTCTGTTTATAATATTTTCAATTTTTATTTTAGAATATTTAATGAAAATCTTATCATGTTATTAAATATTCTTTTACAGTATGATTTATTTAACCTATTTCCTGTTGGAGATTTTTGGTTGTTGCTAATTTTTACCATAGTAAATAGGGATGAACATCTCTGCATATATCAGTAGTATTAAATTATAGAATTATAATTTCTTGTGAAAACAGAGGCATATTTTAAAGTTTTAGATAAATATAACCAATCTATTCTCCAAACAATTTATACATCTACAGTAATATAAGAAGATGCTGATATCTCTATACTCCCAACAATATTTGGTATGATTATTAAAAACAGCACCACCAGAGAATAACCTTGATAATACGTAGGTTCAAATGAGCATCTTTGATGTTTTACCTTTCCCTTGACATCCATTCAATTAATAATTGTTGAGTACCACCATGGGCCAGACTCGATGCTGAGTTCTGAGAAAACAGTAATATCCTCCCTCTCTTCCTGAATCATCATCTCCATTTCTTGGGGCAAAAGAAATCCTTGACATTGACTTTTCATCTCAAATAACCAAGTGTCTCAAGAATACATTGCATCTTCCCTATTTCTCAATTATAGTTTTAGCTACCCAAGTGGGATATTCTAACCCACATCTGCTCTATTATGGCCAATACTCTAAAGGGTAGTTCCATCTGAGTAACCCTTTTTTTCTGATATAGTTCTGATTTTTGGTGAGATTAATGTAATGCAGAGGGTGTGGACAACCTAGCTGAACAATGGGCTCTGAAAGAAATTGTGAATTAAAATTGAAAGGTAGTTTGGTATTGTACAAAGAGGGTGGATTTTGAGTCGGAAAGATCTTAGGTCACGTCTCACTTGCACTGTGACCTTGGGTAAATTACTTAGTTGCCTCTTTTGTGAGGTGTGGCCTATGTAACATTTTTCTCAATGAATAAAAAAATTCTAGAAGAGTACTGACCACTGAGTAGAGCTAAGAACTTCTGGGTTGTTTCACCCAAACTTTGTTCGTTACTCGATCTGTCTCCTTCCACCAAGCTCCTCTCGTTTTGCTGCCCTGTGTCTTCCGAGGCATCCTTAACCCTCCCTGCTGGCCCTGGAAAACGTGAGTCCCACTTGAGATTACCCACCTGCGCATTCTTCTCTAAATGATGCCTTGTGTTATGAACTTGTCCTTACCCTGCTCATGTACAAACTCTTGCTCTGACTGGACGCTATTTTCTACAGTGACAACTAGCTTTCAGGAAAACTGTGAGCTCCTTCTGGGCAGAAAACATGTCCTGTTTTCATCTGTCTTTTCATCCTCAGTCCTCACCTAGCACAGTGTCTGGCACCTTCTAGGTCCTTGATGATGATCTATTGAATGACTACTCATCTGAACTTGGGTGTTAAGGGCTCATGTGTTAAATCTCAAGAGTATTTTTTTTTCTCTCATTTCAATGTCCTTCTCTTGTTTCACCTGAAGATGTCTTATACACCTATCAAAACTGAACCCAAATGTCACCTTTCCTGGGAAGCCTTCTATAGGTCCCTGATGGAATAAATGACTTGTTTCTCTATACTCTCCAAGCCCTTTGTCTATTTACTTTTATCATCTTCTACTTTGGTAGACTCTGGCGTCTAATGTATCTTTGGATTCTTAGTGTTTAATATCCTGAAGAAAGTGTTCAATAATCATCTGTCTGAATTGAACAGAGAGGGAGGCTATGTTTAATCATTCCTGTGACTTCAAATTTCACTTTGTATAAAGAAGCCGGTTTAAACGTACTTGAAGGACAGTAAGTAAAAAGAGACAACATACAATAACGGGGGTGCAGGGAATGAGGAGATAGAGTAGGTTTGGATTGGTGGCTCCACAGTTAACGGATGTATATCTAGGGGCCAACTTTCCCCTCTCTCTGGCCACCGCTAGTCTCTGCATGGGGCCAGCAAGAAAGCCACTAGAGGTGCAGCACATTCCATGTGATTTAGCATATTAGAGATAATGCCCTGCCCCTAGAGACATATCCTTGGACATGCCCTTAGACATCATCCATCAATGATGGAATTCCAGGCACCACAGCAGACGCATGGGCAGCTATTCATACTTCGCAAAACACTTGGAGGCCTCTGCATAGGAATGGTCCTGCTGAGACAAGTCCATGGGCCTTCCTTATGTAACTCATTAAAGGAAATATGTGGGTAACCAGAGCTGCAGTGGAGGGCAGAGGGGTAAATAAGGACCAGCTTCAGAATCTAATTGGTTATCTTGAAAATCTGTCACTTCACCCTTGCAATACCTCATAACTTTGTATTATTAGTAAATTTAATTATCATGCTTTTGATTCAACATCTCAATCCACAGATTGAGGTGTTTTGTAAAAGACTGGGCTTTAATTTCCTAAGGCTTTTAGGAGACATTTAACCTTTTCCTTGTAAGCATTTCTGAGAAATTTTCATTTATCCTATCTGGCCTTCAACCATCACTGAATCTGCAGGCATTTCTTCCCTCTTAACTCCACATTTTATACTTGAATGCCCGTTTTCCATTTGTCAACTTTGAAACACTAGACAAAACTAAACTCAAACATTGGTGGAGGTAATTTTCCCAAAGATCACTCTCAGGAGTTCTATTGCTGGTAGAAAGGTGAACATTTGCTCAGTTTTCCACAGGCCCCTACACTCCTCCATCAGTGTGGGGTCGAAAAGCATGAAAGCAAACATTATTGAGGAAAAAAGATTTAGATGTCGAAAAATTTTGTTTCTCTTAATATTTCTAATTTGATTTCAAGAAAAGGAGCCAATGTTATTGTTTTCAGACATCAATTAACCAGTGGGTTTTGAATTTTCTACTAGTTATCCATCCATGTGTGGAATCAACATATGCAGAAAAGAATAGGAGACCAATTACTTAATTTTTTAAAACAAAACTGATGAGACAGCAAAGGATATTCAATTCTATTAAAGAGACTAAGCAAAGACCTTAAAAAAAATCCTTACCTTCCTGGCATTGGGATTGTGTGATATGGTTCCACAATTCAGGGAGATTGGAAATTACAGAACATCTGCAATGAAATTGGTTTTCTGTGGAAAACTGATGAATCACTTACTGCCAATGACTAGAAGGAAAAGCACTTGTTTATGCCCTTATGTAATGAATTTTTATGAGGTGAAGTTTGCTGTTTATAAAAAATACACTTTAAGCTGCTGTAGATGTAAAATAATAGAATTCAGAATTCAGAGCAATGCATTACTGCAAAGACAGTCACTAGCAGAATATTATCTGCTTACAAAACACCAAAACAGGGCTATTACTTCTATAATGGAATTAAAAAAAAAATCTCATCTACCCAGTTGGATTCTGGAAGAAAAAGTATTTAAAGAGACATAGCTGAAATTGACAGCTCCAAAATTGCATGTATTTTCAAGGAAAAGTTATTAATTCTCTTATTGTGCTCCTGAATTCCAACTGTGTTCTCCCTCAAAGCAAGAAAGCCACAGAACATTTTAAATTAAAAATGGCACTCCTAAGATATACTACAAAGACGAACTCGAGCCGCTGCCTCTCTACGATGTTACAGAAATGCATGTAGAAATCTTCCCACACTAACACCATCGGTTGGTCTGCTCAACATTTGTGAGGGGCTTCACGATCAAACCCAAACTCTCTTGCCTTCTTCAAACATATACTTAGCATCTGTATCATACCAGTCACTATTTTTGGCCCTAGTGTCACAAAAAAATGAGAAAGCTACAGCCTCTGTCCTTGCCGAGCTCAGTCTGCTTTGCTGTTGGAGAAAGAGGGTCATCCAAATGAAACTGAAGAATATTCTAGTAGGTTTGAAACAGGGCACTAGGAAATACTGCACGCACTATTGGATGGGGACCCTTGCCATCAAAGAACTTATCTGCCCTTTGTGTTTGGTCTGGAGCTAAGCATTTCTAAAGGAATTAACCATAATTTCCATTCATAGAAAACAACTGCAGTATTTTGCAATTTTGTTGATTAAAAAGGTACGCCTACAAATTGATGTGGATTTACAAGAACAGATGCTGTCAGGAGAGGATGCTATTTCCTGAGTCCTTCGTGAGGTGTGTTTGCCAGGGGACCCTCCTGGACACCTCGCAGAGCTACGGTAAGGCCTCTGGCTCTGCTAATTCATAACTGTGACTATTTAGATAAACTCTCAGCTGAAGTTCAAGTTTGCATCACGTCTTATTGGCAACCACACCATAAAAATGCCTCACAAATGTCAGCATTTTTGTGTCCATGTCTAGAAGGAATACAAAATCCTGGGTCAGACCCTGTGTCTCGATTCTTAGTTGAGGAAATACGGTCATTTTACAGGCTTAGGAGAATTGATGATATATTCGTGTCAATTATTTTGATCTGGTGTACTAGTTCTAGACATCTTAAAGCAATGAAACTACATTCATTTACAATTACTGTCCATTTATTTACAAACACCACACAAATACTTTGGAAAAGGGAATGGGAACTTTTTACCTTTTTGGTGCCTTCATACTTCTAAGTGGTTAAAAATATGTATATACTATATGGAGTCAGAGATTTAATATGTAATTTAAAATGTATGAAATAATTCAGACTTTTTCAACAGTCGCTTTGCTATAATTAAAGGCAGGATTAATTTACTGTAATGCAAAAATGGGTACTCTGAGGCTTTTAGGATCTTATGTCTCCTAGATTCACATATTTAAAAGACTTGTTTACTAGCTCTACAGATGTTTTACCTTTGAATTGAAACAAAATTGGCCATGAGATTTTAAAGAAAAAATAAAAATAACTTGTGTTGGTCTAATTAAAAAGTATTACATATTCATTGTAGAAAATTTGGGACATAAAGAATAATACAAAGAAGAAAATAAAATTGAATTACCTGGACATGTACGTAAGATATATATGTACCTGTTTATCTCATAGTTGAGATCATATTCTACTTAATTTAATATTCTACTTTCATTATAGTTTTATATTTTGTTGCAATTGTATTTTTAATTTCTCTTTCTGCTACTTCATTGTTAGTGTATAAAAACACAACTGACTTTTGTATGTTGATTTTGTATCCTGCAACTTGACTGTATTCATTTATTATTTCTAAAAGCTTTTTGGTGGATTCTTTAGGGTTTTCTATATATAAAATCATGTCATCTGCAAATAGAGACAGTTTCACTTCTTTCTTTCCAATTTGGATCTCTTTATTTCTTTTTCTTGCCTGATTGCTCTGGCTAAGACTTCTAATACTGTAAGACTGGTGAAAGTGGGCATCCTTGTCTGGTTCCCGTCCTTAGAAGGATACCTTTCAGTTTTTCTCCATTCAGAATGATATGAGCTGTGGGTTTGTCATATATGGCCTTTATTATGGTGAAGTACTTTCCTTCTATGCCCATTTTATTCAGAGATTTTATCATAAATGGATGCTGTATCTTGTCAAATGCTTTCTCTGCATGTAGTGAGAGGATCACGTGATTTTTATTCATTTTGTTAATGTGGTGTATCATGTTGATTGATTTATGGATGTTGAGCCATCCCTGCACCCTTGGAATAAATCCCACTTGATCATGATGTATGATCATTATAATGTATTGTTGTATTCAATTTTCTAGTATTTTGTTGAGGACTTTTCCATCGATGTTCATCAGTGATATTGGCCTGTAATTTTCTTTTTTTGTGTTGTCCTTGTCTGGTTTTGGTATGAGGGTAGTGTTGTCCTTGTAGAAGGAGTTAGGAAGCCTCCCCTCCTCTTCAATTTTTTGGAAGAGTTTGAGAAGGATAGGTATTAAGTCTTCTCTGAATGTTTGGTAGAATTCACCAGAGAAGCTGTCTGGGCCTGGACTTTTATTTTTTGGTAGGTTTTTGATTACTGTTTTGATCTCCTTACTGGTAAGTGGTCTATTCAAATTCTCTATTTCTTCTTGATTGAGTTTTGAAAGCTTGTATGATTCTAAGAATTTATCCATTTCTTCTAGATTATCCAATTTGTTGGTGTATAGCTTTTCATAGTATTCTCTTATAATCTTTTGTATTTGTGAGGTGTCCATTATAATTTCTCCTCTTTTATTTCTGATTTTATTTATTTGAGCTTTCTCTTTTTTTTTCCCGGCGAGTCTAGCTAAAGTTTTGTCAATTTTGTTTAATTTTCAAAGAATCAACTCTTGGTTCCATTGTTTTTTCTATTTCTTTTAGTCTGTACTTCATTTATTTCTGCTCTGATTTTCTTTCTTTTGAGGAAGATTAGCCCTGAGCTAACATCTGCCGCCAATCCTCCTCCTTTTTGCTGAGTAATACTGGCCCTGAGCTAACATCCATG
Organism: Equus quagga; assembly: GCF_021613505.1. Taxonomy (NCBI): domain Eukaryota; kingdom Metazoa; phylum Chordata; class Mammalia; order Perissodactyla; family Equidae; genus Equus; species Equus quagga. The sequence goes on from NC_060282.1 coordinate 73,394,556, forward strand.
CCCACCTTCCTCTACTTTATATGTGGAATGCCTCCCACAGCATGGCTTCACACACAGTGTGTAGGTCCACATCTGGGATCTGAACTGGAGCACCTTGGGCCGCTGAAGCAGAACATGCGAACTTAAGTGCTGTGCCACGGGGCCAGCCCTCTGCTCTGATTTTTATTATTTCCTTCCTACCGTTGATTTTGGGCTTTGTTCTTATTTTTCCAGTTCCTTTAGGTGAACAGTTAGATTGTTTATTTGAGATTTTTCTTGTTTGTTGAGGTAGGCCTGTATTGCTATCAACTTCCCTTTTGGAACTGCTTTTGCTGTATCCCATAAATTTTGGCAAGTCATATTTTCATTTTCATTTGTCTCTAGGTAACTTTTTATTTCTCCTTTAATTTCTTCATTGACCCAATTGTTGTTCAGTAGCATTTTGTTTAATTTCCACTTATTTGTGGCTTTTCTGATTTTCTTCCTGTAGTTGATTTCTAGTTGCACACCCTTGTGGCCAGAAAAGATCCTTGGTGTTATTTCAATCTTCTTAAATTTATTGAGACTTGTTTTGTGGCCTAATATGTAACCAGTCTTAGAAAATGTTCCATGAGCATTTGAAAAGAATGTGTACTCTGCAGTTTTGGATGGCATGTTCTGTATATATCTGCTCTGTTCATCTGGTCTAATAGGTCATTTAAGGCCAATGCTTTCTTATTGATCTTCTGTTTGGATGGTCTATCCAATGGTGTAAGTGGAGTGTTAAAGTCCTCTACTATTATTATGTTACTGTCTATTTCTCCCTTTATGTCTGTTAATAATTGCTTTACATATTTAGGTGTTCCTCTGTTGGGTGCATAGATATTTACAAGTGTTATATCCTTTTGTTATTTTGTTCCCTTTATCGTTATGTAGTCCCCTTCTTTGTCTCTTGTTACAGTAGTCCCCTTCTTTGTCTCTTGTTACAGTA